>NW_022196483.1:0-223389 GCF_008641045.1 Pistacia vera
GTCTGCATGTTAGAAATAGAATTGAGACACTCAATACAAATGGCATCTATTGGACTGCTAGCAGTACTGTCACAACTGTTTTTAAGTTGTGAATTTTGTTGATTATAATTTGTCAAAGTGTACTTCGGAATGCTTGACGTGATACAATTAGGCACTAGAATAAGTAATATGGGAACTGGAATAGAGGGAGGGAATTCTATATATGTCACTAGCATGATATGTAGACAAAAGGAGGCAGGGAGCGAATGTTGATTTCGCTTCCATGCACTCATTTACAGCATAAAGCCTATTCTTATCATGTTAAAGATAAAAAATCCAAGTGAAAATAACTTTAATCTAGAACCATGAATGGTTCAAGTATGAAAAATATATGTCCCTCAAATAAAGGATGGTCATGCAATTGTGTCATATAAAACCATTTTAACTTGCATTTGACTGCTCAAATCAAATCTGCTAGATACTCAATTGGCATCAACTTTTAGCTTTGTCTCATGCTTATATCAATTTACTAGTTTTGTGGTAATTTTCTGTGTATCTTTTTGGTTGGGTCGCTATGAGTCAGAAGAATTATAAATTTAGGCTTGTTTGGCTACTAGCATGTGAGCACAAAGTTTAAAACAAGAATCTTGCTCTATAAACCATTAATTTGAGGTCATTGAGTGGTATCAGTTAGTAACAAGGGGTTAGCATGTCTACCTCACCTTTTTCTTTTAAAAAAAATAAAAAAATAAAAAAAAGTGAAAATTCCAAAATATTGTTAATTTTATGCTACTTCTCTGAGGGCATGGCCCAGGCAGACTGATGACGAGCTTCTGCAAGAGTGCCTGGGCCATGCCAGGCTATAGGGCATTTTAGCTTAAGCATAATTTGTTTGAGTACTAGTTATGAAAAAGAGGTTAGGTGTATGAATGGATTAAAATTTGGACAGAAAAAAGAAAGGGAGTGGCAATTTACATGTGCCAAAAAGTAAAAAGAAACACTGATGACCTGGTCATGCTTTATTTAAGCTGAAAGAAGAATCACTATAAGTTTTGTCAGTAGAATGATTCAAGGGCTTGAGTATCAGTTGACCTTTTCTCGTTTAGTGAGATGGCTTACTGAAAATATTCAATATGGACCAAACATGAAAGACCCTTCAGTTTTGCTGCAAAAATTTGAGACACCTTATCATGTCAAGTGTCAAGAGAAAGGAAGTAGCAGTTGGAAATCTTCACTCTGCTTATGGTTTCATTGTAAATAAAAGTAGTGACAAGCTAAGAATATGAAATCAAATATTTTACCGTTGATATTATTGATGGTTTTAAGTTTTAATTGAAGGTGTTTGACCCTCTGGCTTCTCTTCTTGTGATTTAAGGATTTTTGGTGCTTTTACAATCTTGAGAATCCTTTCTTTTCTTTTTTATCTCCATGAAAAGCAACAAAATTATGCAAGCATCATAATTTTGCTACCCTCTTATGATTATCAATTGTAGTGATGACAACTTCTAAATTAAGCTGTTCAACTCTCGTTTCTGTTATTCTAACTTTGTTCATCCTTTTTCTAGGACACTAGAGCTATAGATGCCATGACTATATTGTACTCCAGAATATGCGGTACTAGAGTTCTTTGAGCAATTTAAATTTTATCATTGCATAGCAATTTAGTCATTATATTGGTTTGAACTGAAGCAACCTATCAAAAGTCAAGACAAGCTGGGGAGCTAATAGAGTATAACAGATTTAGCAGTTAATTTCGCCTGAATCTCTATGACACCACCTATTGCATGCGAACCCTAGAACTTAATCGATGATAATATTTTTGAAAATAAGAACATTGCTTACCATCTAGAAGAGCTTCAGAGACTTCATCTCGTGTAACATTCAGTGCCCTCAACAGAATAGCTATATTCTGAGATTTCTTTGGGTCCAACACCCTGTTCTCCTGTTCGACAGGAGGCAAAACTGATTTTCGCGTAGCTTCTTTTGGAACTGAATTGACTGAATTGCAGCCAAAAAGAGTTTCCATCATGTCCTCATTCAACCTACAGACAAATTGAATAGGCCCAAGATCAGAAATTGTACATCAATGTTACCACAAAATACAAAACAAATACAAATTCACTCACTGAAACGAGCTTGATTTGAGTTGGTCCCACACTGTAGCTCGATCTGAGGTTGCCCGTACTTTGTCCCAATGCAGAGCCTTTAACTTTGGTTTTGCTCCATCTGTACTATCCCCTTCAGTCCTCTCAGCAGTACTGACACTTCTATTAACCTCTTCCACAGGAGTTTTACTCATTCCACTACCACTACTGGATTTATGACTTGGAGTCCAAGATTGCTGTTTTGGCAATACTGGGGTTGGTGTTGAGTAGAAAGTTCTGTCCAAAGAACCCACGTTTCTTGGCGCTGTCATTGATGGCGGCGGTGGGGGTGGTGGTGGAACCGGAATTTTAGTTGTTTGTGAGGATGAATTGCTGTTTAATGATCTAAGAAGCTCCATATTTGGTGGCGGTGGTGGTGCTGAAAATTTTGGCCTTTTGGGAGAATATGGAATTGATGTAGGCTGACGTGGCAATCTTTCTGGCAAATGTGATAATGTTGGTGGTGGAGGCGGCGGTGGCGGAGGTGGTTGCTGCTTTATTGATGGGATAATAACCTGCTTCAGTTCTGGAGAAGCGACCGCAAGCCTTGATTTAGGAGAAGTTCTTTTGGAATGAGGAACAGAAGTATTGTTATTAAGATGAAGCGGACGAGTTGAATTGACAACTGGTGTATAATAATCTTCATTGCTGATTGAAGAGCCCTGTGGGGTATAAAAGGCTGTGTCACGACTCTCTTCATCGGATGATGACGACATGGCAGTTGGTGAATTCTCATTCTGAGAAGGAGGCCTAGTTAGTTGTGGAAGTGGTTGCAATTCGGGGCTTGGCCTATACCGATCTGATCTCTTAATCGAATTCAGTTTATGATAAGGTGACCCATTTGCAGTTTCACTAACTGATGTCCTACTTGGCTCAACGGTTCCTATATACAAAAAGCTTGATGGGGGCACTCTTGCATCGTCTTGGACCCTCTGGGAATTGGGTCCGACGAGTTTCTGAGACTCACCGGGATGTTTAGACCTGTGGCGATAAAGAAAGAATGCAAGGGCTGATAACATTCCCAATGTGACAATACCAACTGAAATAGCAATGGCCACTTTTTTAGCTGGCTTTGTTGGTTGTGTTGCCGCTGGAATTGGTATGCTTCCATTCGTTGACGAGGAAGTTGTTGCCGGTGGTGGTTGATTCTGATCTTGACTTTGCCCGGCTGGCACCTCAGGGAAGAATGGCTGGTCTGGGTTTGGAAAAGTTGAACTACCTGGTGGTGGTGGTGCTGTTTGGGCTGGTGGAGGGGGTGACTCAGCTCCAGGTGGTGGTGCCGAACCTGCTGGAAACAATGGCTGATGAAGAATTCTTCTCTGAATTGAACTTCTGACAATGGTAGTTGTTATAGTTTGTGATAGGCAAGAAATGGACAATGATAGGAACAAAAAGAGGCTCAAATGATGAGCTTTCATGGTGAATTTTTCTGGGTTGATGTTATCTTCTTCTTTTGTTTCACCAAATTCATGTCTCTTTGGTGTTTTTTCCTTTTTCTCGGCTATGCAATTTGCAAAGTCTTGTTCGAGAAAATAAGGAAATGAAAGAGGAGAGAGAAGGGGAGAGTGTGTGAAGGGAAGCTTCTTTTTCCTGCAAGATCTGGATGCTCTAGTCTAGTAGAAGAAGTCAGCAGTAGCCGCATTTTTTTTTTTTATTTGTTTTTAATTCATTTTTATTTTTTTACTGTTATACGGTGTCGTGCAGTTGCCGGTGAGAGAATGACACGTAGACAGTGAAAATCTGCGTTGGTGGTTCTTTTCACGTCAATGGACGATAATGACCAAGTAGTGGTGATATTAAAAGGGCAACGTTCATGTCCCTTTTTGTCTATTAATCTTATTATTTTTTTCTTTCACTAAAACCGAGAAAAAGGTGCTTATATATTCGTTTTAATTTCCCTTTGGTTCCCGTTAAATTCCTGCGGCCAAGGCCTACTTTAGTACTTTTAAATTTTAATATTAACTTCTTGTTACATTTCAAAATAAGATTTTTGTGTATTTTTTTTTTTCTGAAAATTAAAAAAGAATTATGCCAAACTTCGTAATTACTTGTATCTAACGCGAAACTCAATTGCGGTTTATATAAATATCAATAATAATAAATCATGCCCGCACTATGAATCAACCTTTCTAAATTTTTTAACAATGTTGGTGACTATTTTTTCATATTATCATATTTTAATTATTATTGGGTGATTTGATAGTAAAAGAACAAGGAATGATCTAAGATAATCTCTCAAATTCGAATCCACTTAATAATAAAAAAACAATATAAATATTTAACATAGCCTCTCAAGAGGAATATCTAACATAGTTTTTGAAATTTGAGTTTTCAAAGTTATTAATGAAGGTGATTATTAGAACTCTTATTTCATCGATAATTTTAAGGTTTTGGATAATTAGTTGAGTAAATTAACACAAACAATTATGAGCTTTTTATGCTAAGCTAATATATGGTGTGAAAAAAGAAAATTTTGAAGTAGCTTGTTCGTCAAGAATTTTATAACTGAAAAATTAGATTGAGAGGGAGAAATTATGGATGTTGTTTGGCTGTTTTTGTTAGGTTTGATTGATTGATGGAACATGTAATAATGCACCATAATAAGCCCAATTCACAACCTTATAATATAAGAGTAATAATAATAAGTGTAATGTAAAATTAACGTAAAAATTGTACGGGAAAGCAAGGACATACAAGTAATTGTAGAACAAAGTGGAAATATGGTCCAGGACTCCAGGTTAACGTTTAGCCCTTTTATTGGTGGGTTGATCCACCGACCCTATCGATTTGTGCTGAGGGGGGGACATGCACACGTCCATTTGCATTTGCTTTTTTGCTTTTCTCCTATTCCTTTCCTCTTTTAATGGACATCCATATACTTTCAATGAGACTCCAGCCGTTTGTAATTACAATATGATCCCTACTTTGTATTTACTTACTTGGTAACGATTAAGACTCCCAAAACCGTAAGAACGTAGAAATACATCCAAACAGTTTAGTATTACCATTTCAAAATTTTTATATTACTTAATCCCAAAAACAGAAATTCCAAGGCGATTTGGGCCTACAAAGCTGACCCACAAGTGAATTTGGCTACAAACTTCTCAACGAGGGTACAAAGAATCCAAACAAACAAACAAACAAATAAATAAAGAGAAGTAATATACTTTACCTGCCACAACAGACACGCAATAAAAATGGTCTTTAGTTGAAGAAATATTTGTTATTGTATTTAAAGATAGAGTAAACTACTTTTTCCCATCTAAATTATGGTATGATTGATATTTTTCCATTTATAGGTTTTTAAAATATTATTTTATTATTTAAATTTATATTCTATTTTTAATTTTAAAATTCATTGCGATATTCCACACTACTATCATTTTCTTCTCCGATATCATTTATCAAAATCCCTCAAACCCTATTCCCGCCGACCTTATCAATCACTGGTAATCGAGCGATTAAGGTTTGTATAGTTACTCCTCCTAAGCCAAATTTTAATCAATCTTAACTACTAAAATCCAATATTTCAGCACCAAAAGACTCATCGGTCTCCTCTCCTTAAAAGTTTCAACAATCTGGATCGAGTTTGCTCTTTATTCACTGTCGAAATATAAATTTAAGTAGTAAAATAGTATTTTAAAAGTCTGTTAGTGAAAAAGTATCAATAAACTATTATTTGAGTGAAAAAAGGTCAGTTAACTCTTAAAGATATAATATAATGACTTATTTTAATTTTTAGGTGATATATTACAAGGAAAAAGAAAGAAAATGGAAAGATAACTAATAATATATCCTAAAATTAGTTAAGGTGTTATGTATTAGGTGTCAATCGTCAATCTTATATAGTTTTTTTTATAGTGTGTAATGAAATGTCTTTCTATTCTTTATATTAATCTAAAACTTGAGAAAAGAAACATCAACAACAAAAAATGATTATTAAAATAAAATCGGAAAAAAGATGAAAGTTAAGTTCCTGTTGGCCGACAGAAATGTGTATGATTATTGGGCTTGGCTTATACTTCAAATCGAGTTGATTGACAAAGAAATGATATCAGTTGATGGCTACCACTGTTTATATTCATTAAAAACTGCTTTATGGATCATGGATCATGGCTGATTATAGCTGTCATCATGAGGCGATTATTAAATTATTAATCTTATTAAATAAAACATTACCCTGAGGAGATTTCCTATCTCAACCTCCAAGAAAGATAACATTAAGAGGGTCCTACTCCTAGTCCCAGTGTTAAATATTAGTATTTTCTTTGTGAGTGGACAGATTATATTAGTTTCCGAATTCAGGAATTTTAACCTCATATGGGATTGTTTATTATGAAAAAAATGGTTGTTTGTATGATTTAAATGTCTCCATATGTAACTCTTCTTTCCCAATTCAGTATGCACGTTTAGTCAATGTGAAGAAGCGAACAACATAAGTCTTGTATCCAGTTAATTTCTGAGTGGAAACAATGGACAAAACCACAGCTGGCTGGCTCAGTTTTTCTTCTTGAAATTGCATGGAAACATGGTATTAAAGTCTTTTAACTACTTTTGCCACTCAAGTCAAGTCCAAAAATTGCTCTCTCATTTGATTGCTAAATGTACCATAAATTGAGTGAGAAACATTGTTGAAATTTGTCTTTAATCTTGAATCTGAACATACAATTGCAAATTGACATTCCCCACCCCTACCCCCACGCACAACACAAGGCGAATCCATGTGAGACATACCCTATATTCGAGTAAAAAACTCTTTTATGAACTTGTTTACATTAAATCCATCTGTCTGTTTGATCGTTGAAAGATTTCAAGAACAAGGTAAGTCAATTATCCTCTCCACGCTGTGTTCCCAATTAGAAAACAAATATAGCTCCTTCCTTGAGTACTAATAAAAAAACTTACTCCATTATTTGTGAATACTATTTGGCTTCAATATACTCAATAAAATATTTTAAAAACAGCTCAATTGAAAGCTTCAAAATCAATTCTTAAATAACACATTTATACCCCTTGCTGGTTATTATTAGCTTAAATAGTATTTGTTTATCATAAGTTAAAAATACAAATTTTAAATTATATATATATAGAATTAGGATCCTTCCTATATGAGTTTTTGTGAAACATTTAAAGATCTTATGACATCTTTATAATTAATATAGTATATGGTTATTATCTTTTTTTTTTTTTTTTGGATAATTGGGATGTCCATGAGTTTGTGTTGTACCTCAACTAATCTCCGGTGTCTATTAACACCCTATAAACTCAAAGTATAAATAAATCATAATATTATTGTGATAGATAACTCCAATGTTTAAATTAAACACTCAAAAAATGAAACACACCTCATTGACTGCTAAGTCATTCTCTTGGATTGATTATAATATATTTCTTTTGATAAAATATCAACTATTATCATATCTTTGTATTTTGTTCTAGTAAAAGCGAGAAAAAATTTAAGTGTGTATTTGGTACCAATTAAAAAAAAAAAAAAAAAAAAAAAGGTAAAAAATGGATACACAAGATGGGTCTAGATAATGTAAATGAAAGTTTGATTCTTAATTCTTTTGTTGATATAGATTTCAGAGTAGAATGAAATGATAATAAAAAAATTAATGGGGTGGTGGGAAACAAAAAGCATAAGCAATTAATAAAGGTGGGATATGAGTCAGAGGAGGATCAGAGGGTAACAAAGTGGTTTCTTTAGTTGATCATAAGAGTGGACAACACGAAAACTTGTTATGTTCTTTCATAATGTCCAAAGCCAATGCCAATTATGCCCTTTTCTTATTCTCTCATCCTTTTGGTTTGGTTTTGGTTTCCTAGTTTAAGTAAACCTTGGTTACCAAATAACAATGGCATGTTTTGTTTTAACATTCCGAACCTCAAACGAAAGCAAGCACCTTTGCATCCTATGCGCATTTCTTTTAATATTATTATTTCACCTTTTTCATCCAAATTAACTTGAGTGTCATATTTTGAGTCAAATTTACCAAAGACAAAAAGTGGTCTACAAAGTTTTCAATTGTTATGATGAAACTTAAAATTAACAAATAATGAAAAGAACAGTGAATGTCAAACCAATTATCAATTTAAATTTAAGCTTTATCAAAAACAAGAACAGAGTTAAAATAAACTTTTATTTTAAATAATTAATTAATGACATCCTCTAAAAATAAAATAAATCTGGTTATTTAATTTTCATATTTCAATTCCTATCTTGTTATCCATTCTCATAAAAAAAAAAAATTAGGGTTTATGAAATAATAGTGAGTGTCAAAAGTACTTGTAAAGAATGAGGAATTAAAGTTAATTTTAATAATTTAATATATTAATAAAAGTGGAAGTTTCTTTAATCCATTAGTGGGCTAAAATAGATCTACTTATACAAAACTTTAGGAAGGACAGCCCATTTAGAAATGGGTGGGAATTTAGGCCTGAAGAAATCAAGTTTTATTAATAGGAGAAAGAGAAAATGGAGGGTGTGATTAGTGATAATAGCTAATCAACCACCACATTCACTGTCTCCACTTGCAGACACTGGGGCACGGGACTGGCAGCGGCAGGGGCTACAGAGTAGGAATCAGAAATCAAATCTTGTAACGGCAAAGGTAATCATACTCCTGCCACCTGTCCTGTAAGAGACTCTATCTATCGTCTGATCAATCATCTCCCAAAAATCTACTAGGGGGCCCAAAAATCTCATACTTTTTTGTTCTTTGTCGTTTATGGGCCCTATCGGACCGTTGCCTTCCCTGTGCTTTCAGTCTCAATCACAAATTTCTAGGATACCACCAAAAAGTCAAAAGAGCAAAAGGAAGCCGCAGAGACAGCGACGTCGTTTTAATTAAGTTTTTAGCCTAATGTTACACTTAAACACCTGTCGGATTGTCTTTGTTCTGTCTAATTCATGAAAAAGCAAAAACGACCTCGATTACTTAAGAGACGACAACTCTCTCTCTTCTCTTGTCTTTGTTGGGGTCTTCAAAGTTCAGATTCCCACACCAATGCACAGCCTTTTTGTTCTTCCCCCACTTCTCCCGTATTCACATACAAAACACAGTTACCATTTATTATCCGAATATTACACTAATTATTACCATTTAACATACTATATATAGTATTATTAAATATGTTCTATGATGATTTTACTAGTTCACATTGCAAAACCCTCTTTATGCACTTTTAACATTTTGTACTACAAGTATTAGGTAATGGCTTGTTTCCGTCCTTTCCTATATATAAACAGTTGCAGAGACTGGAGATGCCCAGCCACAACAAACCTTTTTTTTTTTTTATATATATTTTATTATTAATTTGTTAACAGTAGAAGTGTGTAGTGTAACTGTGTTAACAGTAGAGGTGTGTAGTAAGTGTAGTGTGTTGCAACTTCACAAGTTATTTTTCTTCCAGATTTTAGATTAGATCTTCTCTCTGCTACTCAAAGCCTGAAATGTTGAAGATGAAGTCGCTCTTTCAGCTTTTCCATCTTTGTTTACTAGGTCTTACAGGTAATGCGAAGATCACTACTACTGAAATGTTGAAGGTGAAGGCGTTCTTTCAGCTCTTCCTTCTTTGTTTACTGGGTCTTACAGGTAATGCTTCATACACTTTCTTTATCACTGTACATGTCTTGTGTTTCTTCTTCTTTTGTTTTACAAAGAGGCTCTTTCATGTTTTCTCTTATTATTGCAGTTACAGGTCAAGAAAATTTTCAACTTCTTAATCTCTATGACACTAGTTCTCCAGGATCTGTTCAAGCTTCGTCTCACTCTGGTCTGCCTATAGCAGTTTCTGTGAGTGTTAATAACCTGAATGAAATCTCTGGCAGTGTCTTAATGGCTGAGAGTTGGCTCAGGACTTATGTTCTGGCTTACTACCCTGCCTCCAAAATCACCACCATTGTTGTGGGTAACAATGTTGTTTGCCAGAAGGACCAAGAGGACAACTTGGCTCTTATTCTACCATCTCTCAAGAACATTTATCACTCTCTGACAAGGTGGGGTTTGGAGGGAGAAATCAAAGTCTCTCCAGCCTTCTCTGCCAACTGCTTGCAGCCCCATCTAGCTGAGAAATTTATGAGACCTTTGTTGAAGTTTCTCCTCACTGCAAACTCCACTTTCTCCTTAAACCCTCCTCCAATGTTATATCCTTTATCAGATAAAACTAAAATTAACACCTTTGTGTCTTCTCACTTGGAGTCCATAAAAAACCTTGGACTTTTAACACCCAACAATATCAATGTTTTAGTCTACATTCCCAAAGAAGCAAAACCAAGAAGCAGAAAGCTCTCAGATTCTGACTCCAAGGTTATAAACCCATACCCAGCAAGACCAACACCATTACCAGAAATCTCCCCAATTCACTCCTCTATAGGCTACTCCATTCCAGCCCACGTGACCAAATCTCCACAACCCCCACTATCACACTCTACTTCTCCACCACCATTATCTTTCCCTTTCGCTGCTCCACCTCCATTTAATTTCCCTTCAGATTCTCCACCTCCATTTAATTTCCCTTCAGATTCTCCACCTCCTTTGACCTTTCCTTCAGATTCTCCACCACCATTGACTTTTCCTTCAGACTCTCCGCCACCAACGCCTTTCTATAAGGCGCCAGAAACGCCACCTGAGACTTTTCCAGCCTCACCGCCTTATGGGTTCTCTTTGCCTCCTTGTAATCCAATTGATAACACTGTGGCCCCGTCACCTGAGCCTACAGGGGTGGTACAGAGTTTATGGTGTGTAGCTAAGCCTAGTGTGCCAGCTGAGACTCTGCAGGAGGCCATGGACTATGCTTGTGGTGATGGTGGTGCTGATTGTGAGGAGATCATGCCTAATGGAAACTGTTTCTATCCTGATACTGTTGTAGCTCACGCTTCTTATGCTTTCAATAGTTATTGGCAGAAGACCAAGAGAAATGGAGGAACTTGTAGCTTTGGAGGGACTGCTATGATTATCAATGCTGATCCAAGTAAGCTTTCTTTTCTTTAGTAAATGATATATTTGTTGAAATATTGAGTTCTCTTTCAATTATTGTTCAATCTACTTATGAGTTGATTTAATATATTAGTGACTGTGTGCTAGAATTAGTGGTAATCCTTTGAGAACTTGGTTTTTCAGGTTATCTTCACTGTCGGTTTGTTCTCAGCTGAAGACAGTAAAGCAAGTGGTTATGGAGAATGTTGGGATTGTATTGGTACAAAATAGGATTAGTGGGTCTAATGCTATATCCAATTTGACTGCTTTTCCCTTTATCTAGGCTGATTACCATAGTTTAGTATAATATTGCATGTAAGAATCTGTAGCTTTTGGAGATTTGCTTCTTTATGACTAATGTACTTATGGGGTATTCTATGCACAAAGTGGAAGTGCTTTTGACCGCTATGCTATATAATATAGACACTTATTTTGCTTTGTTTGAATAGATCTTGCTTTTCTTTATCTTCTTTTCGATTTTTGGATTTGCATGTTATCTGTCAACAATTGATATGACTCTGTTGCTCGGTGGTGAAAAATATTGTGTGTATTTGAAGGAGACTTAATTAGTGAAATTAACATCAGATTGCCGACTCACATTATGTTTAAACAACTTTTCATCATTCTACAGAAAATCGTCAATTGCGAACCAAAACAATGTATACTTTATCATTTATACTACAGATACAGAAAATCGTCAATTGCGAACCAAAACAATGTATACTTTATCATTTATACTACAGATAAAGGATCATCAAGAAGATTAGAACCAGAAGGGTTAACTAAGAAATCCTATAGAAAGAAAATGATTTCTATATGACAGAACTCTAAGAAAATGTATATTGAGCTGATCACATTGAGTTTAAGACTGGGAAATTGTCTTCCAACTTCAACGTCATAGGAGAAACTAGCTCAGCAACAAAATTTTCTTTACAGATGCCAGGACTGGTTTAGCATCAGAATTTTATTCTTGCTCTGAACTAATGGGTCAATAGAGATGGAGCTCATTGAATTTGGAGAGTTTCTTATCTGAAGGAAACAATGAATCTGTCATCAGTAGTATCATTGAATAATTTAGAAATGGAGATTTGATCATCCGAACATGTTATGGTTGTGGCTGTCTAAGCCTGAGATACATGAAGTAGATTTTTATGCTTATAGTATGAAAAACTTCTTAAATTTATCCAACTGAAAATCTGTACAGTATAAGAACATATCAGAATAGCTTTCTATTATTTAGAAAAAGAGGATTTCTGAATTGGCTGTTCATGTCTCACTTGTCTTCCTCCCATCGGTGACGTTGATAAGGTAAGGGCTATAATTCCTGAAATGAAAGGACGGTCCATATATTGTGCCAAATATAATAATGCTCCTATTGCATTTAGATATAGTACTTCAGGACCAAATATCTTTTCGTCGTCTTTTTTAGGATAAAATGGATCATTTTTAGGATCAAGAGACCGAACTACCATTTGGGTACTTAAGGGTGAGATTTATCCATATCAAATTGCTTAATGATCTTTATAGTATAATTTGATTGATGGAGCAAAATTCCATCTGAACAATGCTCGATCTGCAAGTCGAGACAATACTTTGTTTTCCCCATATCCGTCATTTCAAATTCTTTTTTTAAGTACTCAACAGTTTTTGTGACTTCTTCAGGAGTCCCTATTAAGTTCATGTCATCGACATATACTGCCACAATTGCAAATCTTGATTTTGACTTTTTTATAAAGACACATAAGCATACAAGATCATTGATGTATCCTTTTTTAATCAGATATTCACTGAGATGATTATATCACATTCGTCCTGATTGTTTCAACTCATATAACAATCTTTGCAATTTTATTGAATACATATTTCTTTTATTTGCTTCTGGCACTTTGAATCCTTCAGGGATTTTCATATAGATATCAGTATCCAGTGTACCATACAAATACGCAATGACAACGTCTATGAGACACATATTGAGTCCTTCTAAGACTGATAAACTGATCAAGTATCGAAATGTGATAGTGTTCATCACTAGTGAATACGTCTCATTAAAGTCAATTCCGAGTCTTTGCAGGAAACATTGAGCCACTAGTCTGGCCTTATATTTAGCAATCTCATTTTTCTCATTTCGTTTCCTTGTGAATACCCACTTATATCCTACGGGTTTCATATTTTCAGGCGTTTAGACTAGAGGTCCAAATACATTACGTTTTGCTATGGAGGTTAATTCTACTTGAATTGCCTTTTCCCATTTTGGCCAATTATGTCCTTGTCGACATTCATCAATAGAACGTGGCTCAAACTCATCATTCATAATTTCAGTAGCTACTACGTATGAAAATATGTTATCGACAATAGTTGTTTCACGATCCCACATTTCTTTACTATGAGCATAGTTTATATAAATTTCTTCATTTCTATGCTCTTGCATTCCTTCACGGGTTTGTTCCTCTTCAGGGGTTTTTGTCCATTCAGGGACTGTTAACTCTTCTAGAGTTAGTTTAGAAAATGTATAATTGTCTATTATTCCAATATTGTCAATATTGGTACCTATTTGATTATGTGCCTTTCGTTTCCTAGGAACAATATCCTTGGCTCCAATAGGCCTACCACGCTTCTGGTGTGTAATAGATGAATTAATCGTTGCCCATATGGATTGTTCATTGGTAACATCAATCCTTGCTAGTTTATTGACAGCAGGAATGTATGATCTCGTTATTTTTGCTACATCCGTAAATGCATCAGACATTTGGCTAACAATATTTTGCAAATGTGTTATTCTTTGTACTTTAATTTCAGATTAAGATGTGCGAGGATCTAATGAGACTTAGAATTTACTTTTCAAGAAATTTCAGGCCTTACTTCAGAAGGCTTTACCTTTCCTCTTAAAGGAGGAAATATTGTCTCATCAAAATGGTAATCCACAAAACGTGTGGTAAACACATCACCCATCAAGGGCTCAACATATCTGATGATAGATGGTGAGTCATAGCCAATATATATTCCCAAACAACGTTGGGGTCTCATTTTGGTGTGTTGAGGGGGCACAATTGGAACTTGCATAGCACAACCAAAAGTTCTTAAACGGGATATATTAGGCTGGTGTTCAAATACAAGTTGTATTGGAGAGTACTGATGATATGAAGTGGGTCTTAGGCGAATTAACGCTATAGCATATAAAACAGCATGAGCCTAGGCAGAAGTCAGTAATTGCGTACGTAGTAGTAAAGTTCTTGCAATTAATTGGATAAGCTTTATAAATGACTCTACCATACCATTCTAGGTATGTACATGTGGTACTGGGTGCTCAACATCAATTCTCATTGCTGTGCAATAGTCATCAAATGTCTTTGAAGTAAACTCACCAGCATTGTCCATACGTATTGCTTTGATTGGGTAATCTGGAAAGTGTGCCTGTAATCTAATAATTTGTGCCAACAATCTAGCAAAGGCAGCATTACAAGTTGATAGTAGACAAACATGTGACCATCGTGCCGATGCGTCAATCAGTACCATAAAGTAGCGAAAAGGTCTATTTGGTGGATGAATAGGTCCACATATGTCCTCATAAATTCTTTGTAAAAATGATGGGGGTTCTAGACCAACTTTAGTGATGGATGACTTAAGTGCCAATTTGTCTTGTGAGCAAGCAATACAAGTACTCTCATTAGGTGATAGAATCTTCAGGTTCTTTAATGGGTGACCGTAATAGTTTTCTATGATTCTACGCATCATAGTGGATCTTGGGTGACCAAGACGATCGTGCCAAATCTTAAAAAGTTAAAGATCAGTGAACATCTAGTTCATAACTGCATAAACTTCAACATTCTTCAGGAATGTGTAATATAACTTGGATGAGAAAGCAGGGAGTTTCTCCAGTACGTGCTTCTGCCATGAAACATTAGCAATGATGCATAGAAACTCTCCATCCTTTTCACTTTAAGTTTCAATTTAGTATCCATTGAGTCGTATATCTTTGAAACTAAGCAAATTTCTTTTGGATTTCCTAGAATATAAAGTATCATGGATACTTAATTTAGTTCCGCTTGGTAACAAGAGTGTTGCTCTTTCAGAGCCCTCAATTATGTTTACAGACCCTGATATGGTATTTACTTTAGCTTCAGTAAATATCAAATTTGAAAAATATTTTCTATCCCGAAGGATGGTGTGCGTCATTGCACTGTCTACTATACAAATGTCTCCATCATTACTGGATATCGATGTTTCATTTTTGAATTTCATCCTTTAAAGAATTTTTTTTTTTTTTTTTACATTAGTCAGGATGTTTACATAACTTAAGGGGGTATAAACAAGACAAAAATATTCATAAAAAATACATAGTTCAAAAACATGACAAAAGTTACATAAGTCTTGGAAATCACAGGCATTTTTATAACTACTCTAATATTCCATATCGGCATCTCCAAAGAAATCTGAGACATTAAGGCTAGTCGGATCGGAATTATCAATATGATTTGACTCAGGGGCATCAGTTAGATTTGTCTCTATCTTTTTGTTCTTAATCGATATTTGATACAATTCCACCAAGTGCTTGGGCGTACGGTAGGTACATGACCAATGGCCCTTTCCTCCACATCTATAGCAGTTGTTTTCATTATTCTTGTTCTGTGAAAGGCTTCTTTCATTTTTTTTGATTCAGTCTTGCTCCACTTCAGTTGGTGCGACTGAAATTTCTTGTTATGACCACCTCTAAGTCGATAGTTTTTTTGCCCATGACCTCAACTTGGACCCCGCCCATGCCCACGATTATTACTGCTAGTTATTGCGTTCACTTAGGGGAACAGTTGGGAACCAGTGGGGTGAGTTTGGTGGTTTCTTAGCAACAATTCATTATTTTGTTCAGCCACAAGTAAAGAAGAAATTAATTCAGAATATTTCTTAAAGTTATGCTCCATATATTATTGCTGTAGGAGCATATTTGAGGGGTGGAAATTGGAAATCATTGTTTTAAAACCCGGACCGGAGGGCAATCCGTTTTGCTGTCTGGGTCACGGGTCAATTGGTCCAACCGGTTGGATCAATGACGTTAGCGACAATTTTTTTTAATAAAATTCCATGTTAATCCCTTAAATTTTAATATATTACAAAAATTCCCTTTAAAAAGTTCAAAGTAGTTCCTAAAATTTTTATTTATTTCAAAAATGCCCCCAAAAAAATTACCAATTAATCCTGAAACTTTTGACATATCTCTAAAACACCCTTATAAAATTACAAATTAATCCTTATAATTTTGAAATATTACAAAAACCCCCCTAAGACCTGAACCAGACCGGAGAAGCTACCGGATCCCGGTCGGACCAATTCAGTTTTTAAAACAAAGGTGGAAAGTGGAGAATGTTTTTTCCAACATATTTTCTTCAGTTATTTTCTCTTCACATGTTCTTAATTTAGAGACAATCCCAAATAAAGTAGAATTATATTCACTGATAGATTTATAGTCCTGTAGACGTAAATGAGTCCAATCATATTGAGCAATTGGGAGTATTACTGATTTGTTATATTCAAATCTCTCCATCAAATTCGTCCACAATTAGAGTGGATCTTTTATATCCTTATACTCAACCCGTAGCCCTTCTTGGATATGATGCCGAAGGAAAATAGTTGCCTTTGATTTGTCCTGTAGGGACGTCATGTTTCCTTCCTTAATGACTTCACCTAGTTTCATAGATTCCAGATGGAGAGTAGTGTCTAGGGTCCATTCATCATAGTTTTTTCCATCTAGTCTTTGGGCCTCATATTGGAGCTTCACAAGGTTCGACATTTCCAAGAACTATTCATTAATAAGAGTAATGTAATTAGTTTCGCATCTTCTGGATGCATGTCATGGGATGCATTCAGACATCCAAAACTAACAAATGAAATATAAAATGTGATAATTGTAAAGAATCGATAAATAAAACGACAATTATAAATAGATCCGTCCATGAAGACGGTATTTAGCAATAATAAATAGATCTGATCGTAGAGGCGAAATTTAACAGTAATAAATAAATCCGACCATAGAGGCAGAATTTAACAGTAATAAGTAAATCCGACCATGAAGGCAAAATTTAACAGTAATAAATAAATCCGACCATGGAGGCGGAATTTAGTAGTAATAAGTAAATCCGACCATGGAGGCAGAGTTTAATAATAATGAATAAATCCAGCCATAAAGACAGAAACAGAGATTAAAGAACACATGTGGGAATTTAAATACGTGCAATTTAATTATAATAAATAAATCCAATAAAATAATTAATTAATTAACAAATTAATTCCCATTTGTTGAAGGAAAGTTTATAGTTTTGAATCTTTTGATAAACTATCTAATACTTAGTGAATATATTAAATAAAAATAAAATAAAATAATTAATTAATTAATTAATTTTTTGTTTAATTAAACTTATTCATGTACTGTAACTTCGGCTAATATTTTTAAGTGATATATAATATATTTGCAAATCAAAATTTGCAACTTCTCGTTACAACTCAAGTTACAAATTTTGCAGTGCATCTATCATAAGAAAATTTGTAATTTGCAGTACCTTTATCACAAGAACAAATTTACCAACATAACACATGTATTCATTCTTCTTCAAATTAAATTAAATTAAAAAACAATTGAATGATAAAATAGTAAATTAAAAAAACAGTTAAAGGATAATTATATAAACTTAGAAAAAAAACATCCTAAACCTTAAACCCTTTTACTTTCTTCCCACCCCACCGCCCAAAAATTCTCCTCCCCCACCAATTGGCTGAAATCACAACCGGCCTAGTGCGATTTAAGCGAGATCGCACCTGGCCAGATGTGATTCCAGCCGAATAACACTCGGAGAGAGAAAATTTTTCTCTCAACTTCTTGGCTGCAGTGGGCGCCGCTGCCAACGTTTCTTGCCACTTGTTTGGCGACCATCTACAGCCCTCCCTTTCCCCATTTTCTCAAAATCCAGCATGTTAGCCGGGCAACACAGACAACCACATACAAAGTGCCCGATTTTCTCAAACATTAAGCTTAAAAGAGGTCATACTCAGGAGGCTATACACACAAACGAAGGAAAAGCAGTACCCTCTTTAGATGGTCATGAGATCTCTTACTCTTTATACCCACATTCTATCATACGGCTACACAAATTAAAATTCTTTACCAAAGTATATATCAGCATATAAGCACTTGGGCGAAGGCTGCATTTTTTTTCTTCTAACTACAGATTTTATAGTAAAATTAAATATGAGATGAAGTGACAAAAGTAGACTAGAAGATCACCAAGAGAAGCAAAACCCAATGGAAAGCTGACCACAGGTATACTCAAAAATGCATATTTACATCCTCAATTTAACAAGCCATTCCTTGTAACAAACATTCTCTCTGTTGAAAAATGAAACTAAAGCTCCTATACAATTAATATGTGCTTACAAGCGAATAAAGAATCCTGAAACTCTTTCACTGCTGAAGCCCAAATTGAAGCGGCAAAAACTCATATTAACAAAATTTGAAACAATAGATTAAAACTGAACAAACTTGACATCCTCACTGTTGATCATTGCTAGTTAAACAAACTAAAGCAGTGGAGTTTCCCTCTTCACCATCATCTGAAACATTAACAGTGGCTTCTTTCTGAGTCAAAAAACAGGGAAAAAAACTATATTAGACAAATAGAAATATACAAAAAAGAAACCACCAAGACTTAAATCAAATTGCAAAAAACCTTAGATTATAAACTGCAGAAACAATTTAACCTTCCAAAGTCAATTATATGCAAAAAAAAATCAACTTCTCTCTGTTACTTCTTTTTTCTTTTGGATTGGCAAGATATGATCCTAATCCAACTGAATACAAGCCCAGCGATAAAAAATTGAGTTCATAAAACCAAAACGCAACCTTTGTCCACCATCAAAAACTCAATAGAGACGCTTCTATTAATATCAGTTAAAAGTTTTAGTGCTCAGAATCACTGTATAAATTATTTTCATGTGCTATTTTTAGCCATTAAGCCCTTCCATTATTTCTACTCTAAGTAGTCGGTACAGTAATTTTACTCATTATCCCTAATGACGAATTAAGAGGGGAAAAAAACTGCCTGCCACATATATAAATAACAAAAAACTGCAAATTAAAATAAAATAAAAGACACACTTCCTATCTCTATTTCAAGTGCCACAGTTACATATAGCAATAAGAAGCTCTTCCAGTAAAACTGGAAACAATAATCAGATACACACACACCAAATCCTTTATAGTGACACATTTCAGGAGATAAGCATACCTTTTTATTTAGACCCTGTGCAGTCATAAGCTCATAAAATTTACGCATCAACATCTCTTCCTCAACCTACAAATCAATAAATATGAAATTTTAGTGCAGCCTTTGATTGCATAAAATTATGGTGCAATGTAATTGTCTCTTTAAATTTGTAATTGGAGTGGAGCCTCAAAAATTCTCTTCTAACATAATTATTTTTCCACATAAAGACCAAAAAATGAAGATGGAAAATCAGTCTAAAAAATTAGAAGCTCAACCACAGCTATCTATATTTGTTTGCATTAAGACTGCTTCAGTTTAGCAGCCATCAAATGACAAGGCTTATCAAAACTCAAGAACAGAGTACTAGAAAAGAACCTGAAGTTCATGCAATTCATGAGACATTGATCCGTGGACCTCAGTAAGAAGCTCATTCTGTTTCTCCAAATGCCTGCACACATAAAAACAAAAAAATAAATGTAACTCAAACAGATTTCTATATTTTATAAAATTCAAAACAAATATAAATAGACTTACTTCAATATTTCTCCAGTGTAACGTGGATCCATGGTATAATGTCGAACTGTGTCGTTGAAATTGAACTAACTGAACCAAGCTTTGTTACGAAGGTGACGAGATTCAATCTGCACGGTAAGTAAAGCATATAAAAGTAAGCATAATCTAATCATACAAAATTACGATTAAATAAAAAATCCACAGGTCCAGTGAAAATTTCTAAACCATATTATGAACTCGCAAAACCCTAATGATAAACATAAAGAAAACTAATTCCTTAAGACAATTACTATCAAGATTCCAAGATGTTTAAAAGTAAATAAGTAACGCAGTTTTCCCTAAATACAGTTAGATTTGAATCGCAGTCCACAACCATCACATTCATGAATTTCATCGAGCATCATATAGGCGTCCAATAACTATACAAAATACCTTTTCTGAATGGGCATCAATCAACGGAACTCACCAGAAATTGGAAATATTGTAAGCAAAACTCAATGCCGCAAACGAAAGTGGTCAAAACAAAAACAAATAAACAAGAATGCTAAATACGAGTATAAATCAACCTGATGCAGCGGGAAGTTGTTGAAATCTTGACGGTGATTTTGTGGGCTGATTGGTCAGGTCGTATTTGCCTCTTTTATCTTTCTTATTGAGGCCTAATATATATCTGTATCAGGATTCAGGAATGGGACGGCAGGCCATGTATCTATTTTGAAGTTATTGTGTGATCATAGGCCTAGTCAATTTAATGGGCCTTTATCCCACATTTCAGAGAGTGCTATAAACACACCGAACTTTTACTAAGTACCCACAGAAAATGTCAACCAACGCAACTTAGTTCATATTACTTGACAGAAATGTGCTTGCTCACTGGCTTTAGCACTGGTTATCTGTTTCTTCTAATCTTGTCCTGTGCCTTTATGTGTTAGTAGACACTTGAAAATAAACTAAAAATTTTCATAGAGTGAGCATTTACTTACCACCTCAATGAATTCAAATAAAAGTCATAATTTGATTATAGGATCTTATGATCTCTTGGCATGTAGAAACTAAGAGAACTTTTAGCTTAATATAGTTTTTCATTCTTGATGGGTCTGGAGTTTTGAAAGAATGTTATATAACTTCTAGCACACATTGTTTTAACTCTGATTTTGACATTACGTGATGGAGGACAAAGGATAATTTTATTCAATAGAATAGGAATTTCATTCTGCAAATGCTTTAGTATATATGGATATTCTTGTTGTAGGAAGCAGAAAACAGACAAGAAAAAGCATTTTGCTGTGGATGTAAGGTCGATGAATAATATACTATGACAAGATATACAAGTTAAATAAAGAGAATAGAATTTAAGTGTTGAGGAACATTATATATATATATAGATGGTGCAATATGTTTTATTCTTTTTCTTTTCTTGTAAGCCATCGGTATGTGATTGTATGCCTAATTTATGACTGGTGAAGCAGAAATCCCTTCACAGGATTTTCATTATGCAAATGTGCTTTAAAAGAAATCAATATTCTTCTTGTAGAAAACAGAAAATAGAAAACAATTAAAAAGCTGAAGATGTGAGGTGGATGAATAATATTCTACTATAACTATTTAAAAAGAAAAAGAAAAAAACAGAAAGGGAATAGATTTAAAGTGTTGGTGAACATTATATTTATAATATTACATATATCAAGAACTTTCCTTTCATACGTATAAATTGTTTTATTCTTTTTCTTTTCTTCTAAGCCATCAGCTATGTGATTGCATGAATACGAAAAATGACTGGTTGAAGCAAAACACTGATCAACTTTCACTCGACATCTTTTTACAGATTCCATTTATTCACAAGAGAAATAAAGATCAATGCATAACACAACCCAAGCAGCATCTAGCAGTAGGAATCTCCAGTATGACTCAGAAGAAAAAAAAAAAAAAAAAAATATGGTGAATGATGGATGATGATGGAACACTGAGCCCATATGCTTCACGGTTGTTTTGTTTTGTTCCTCTCATGCAAAAGCCTGCATGAATAGCAGCACCAAAGGTTTAGATTATTCATTCAGAATGGGAATCATCAACAGTAAGAAATTAAAGCACCTAATTTATGAAGCTCTAGCGCATGGGCATGGGCATGGCTGATACCCTTCTTCCATCACCATTTGTCATGATATGCATCATTAGATTCTTACGTGTGATATTTTCTTTTGCTTTCTTCTATTGATTCTCAGAATTCATGTGACCGAGTGAGGGGGGCCATCATGAGTTTATGTACTTTGTTATACAGCAACACCATGCATGTTCATTATTCTGGTTGGATGCATTGCCACTTTGAAGAATATATATTAAACCACTTTTAGCCATTAAAGCTTTAAACAATGCATCGTTCTCGAAAGAAGAAAGCCTAACTCTTCGGAAATGGTCCATATGGACCACCCAGTTTACTAAGCAATAATTCTTCGTAGATTATGATTAGGTTACATGCATCTATCATATCATCAAAAATAAATGGTGGGCTCTGGTTTAATTATATATACATTTTTGCTAATTAGTAATCGCCTAACTGCTAAATCATGCCATAATCACAGCAATATTGTGTATGAATCATTCAACCACACGCAAACAGTTTCCTCTTTTCGCTCGTGATTTTGTTGATTTATTTAGGGTGTCTTAGGCAGTATTTTAAATGTCATTTTAATAAGTTCTAAAGCATCTATAAAGCAAAATCGATTGCGGCAAATAAGTATTCTTAAATCAAAACAACTTTTTTTTTCCTTTTATCATTTCCTCCCGATTTCATATGGATATGAATATATATACAACTGTGTTTGAGAATATATTTTTTTTGAATGATTGGGCTGGCCAACTTACGCATATTTTTATTAATCCCAAAAATTTATTGTGAATCACAAATGTGATAAGTGGTCCCAAGATTCGAAACTAATAAGCTAATAAAGAGAATAATATTCTTGACTGACCCTTTGAGATTGTATTTGAGAAATTAATCTCTTTAGAATTCCAAGGATTGTATTTGAGAAATTAATCTCCTTAGCATTCTAATTTTCATTAAAGATTTTGTAATTTAGAATTCAGCTCAATAAATTGAAAAATAATTCAAAATTAAATTCTTGTGTGATGTGTGATTATAGTAGTCTTTATTGTGTACAGAATTACTTTAGAATGGAAACCACACCGATACACTATATAATTTTTCTGAGGGAAATAATTAATGAAAAAAGAAAAAAGAAAAAGGGCAGGTCAATTTCTTGCAAATTCATTGAAGCCGAATACGAAGATTTGAGCTTTAACTATCAAAATTAATCTTTTCTGAAGGCTGTCAGAGGAGATCTTTTGCTTTTTAAGTTATCACTTCAAAATATTGACCAACAGTCCAACATGATGAGTTCATCTCAGTCTCTCTATATTTTACTTCATAGCTTCCTGATGCTTTTAACCATGACACTTGAGAATCTGAGGCCACGTGCTTTGCCATAATTACTTCATTTCTAGGAAATTAATTATACAATAATGCCTCCTCTTATTGATCTCTTTCGAATCGATTGCAAATAAATTAGTATACGGAAACCACCGTTTGGATGTCACCACTTAATAGAGTAAAAAGAGTTTTCATAAATTTTTTAATTTGAATTCTCACAAATATTAATAGAAATGATTAGTGAGAGGTTTATTTAGTCATTAATTTTAAGATATTAGAATATTAATTAAGATACACATAAACTAGTTTAGATAATCTCATTAAAAAAAAAAAAAAAAAAAACTAATATAGGATCAATTGTAAATTGCTAAATATATTCATTAATTTCTTTAGAAAAATAAAAATAAAAACCCTGATTTAGTGTGTTATGAAAATGACATGTACAATAACTCTACTTGAAATATTGATTCAAATCAAACATGATAAAATAGTCTTTTAATTATTTAAAGGAACTTTTTGTTTTATAATACTAAATGAATGCACTCTTAAAAGATTTAAAATCTCTTTAAATATATATCTCCATTGAAAGGAATTCAATATTCAGAAGTGCGGATGAGTAATAAGGCCAAAGAGTGAAGCAAATGGTGGTATCCTCAAAATCAGGAAATTTCCCATTTAGATATAAAAAAAAGATAACGTGTTGATAAAGTATCAGATAATGTTGTTCTTCTTCACCAACAAAACCACATGGTATGGCTCTAAGTTGACATAGGCCAAACACAAAATGTCATTAACACGATCCTTCAACAGTGCCCACATATTTACAAAGCTTGTGGGTATTCCCTTCCCTTCAGATGCTAAACCTCTCCATCTTCACAATGTAGGACCTTTCAGTCTCCACAACCACAACACCTCTTGTGCTTCGCTACTCTGACACTAATGAGCCCTTTGACTTCAAAAATGGATTATTTCCTCTCAAGACAAATGAAGTTAACTCACTGTAACTTGAAAAATGTCTTCCCAAAAGAAGAGAGAAGAACCCTGTGTAATATTTTAATTAATGAGGCCTGACATTTCTTCAAGTATAATCAGTCTCATCATGCATTGATTCTATTTCTACAGGACCAGTTTTCTTTAATGAATTAACAAATCTGCATCAGGTGTGCAGCCTAAAAAAACTTAATAAGGAGTGAAGAGATTCTTGATGCAAATTAATATTAATAAAACTGAGCATTATCATGGGGATGTGTTATTTAAGGGGGAGAATATGATAAAACCTAAGTGATTGAAATTTCTAGTGTCATTGGAGAGAGTGGATTGGAGCATTGCATGTGAGGTGAACAGAAAAGATTGGATAAGAGTAAGTGTTGTGGTCACAATTTGTCCACAACCAGAGAAGTGAGACTTCATTGTTTTGATTGGACTAATTAATTACTAAACAATTCAACAATAAAATTATTAATTGACGTTTTTATTATTTAATCTCACTCTAATGCATTGGATACCTACTCCTTCAATCTTTGTAATTTTACAAATACTGATGAATTTACTAATTAATTCGGTAACGTCATCAATATGATATTAACTAATTACTAAACACATCATGCAAAAAACAAAAAAAAAGGGTCATTATTTATTCTTATTTTTATTATTCAGAGTATTCAACCAGTTTGCATGTGCGCACTTCATCTATCTCCAAGGTTTTGAACACTATAAAAACTCAAAGAATTAATAAGCCGTAATTATTGTGGAGGTGGTTTCAAGTTTATTACAAAAAACTCAAAAAGTGTGCCAACCCCTTAGAATTTAAAAAGGGTTTGAATGAACAATTCATAAAAAACATAAAAGAATTTGCAGGAACTATTGTGATTTTAAAGAAGGTTTTATTCAGGTTATTTCATAGTTCGTATTCTTACTGATAAATACACATTCATGCCTTACTTTACACTTTTTTTTCGGCACCTTGTTCCTTATCGAAATATTTATATGTTATATTTAGGAGATGTTTAAAATAGGATTCTAAAAATAGAATATTAAGAATAATATTTTTACAAAAACAGGAGATGCCCTAGTTGACGAGTGATATATTTTGAATCACCCGAAATTAAAAAGATTAACAAAACAGATTTGGAGACAAGCAGAATATTAAAAACTTTGGTTTTTGTCCTCTACTCCTTAAAGATGTCAACTATAACTTTTGGTCCAATGTAGTTAGAAACTAAAAGATTTATCTCATATTAAGAGTGGTAATAATAGTTTCAGAAGAATGTTGAATTTAATGGTTTAAGGAGATAATTTTAATTAATGTGAAAATATGAGTTTTATATTTATAGAAAAGTGGCCTAGTTATAAAGTGAAAGGGCATGTGAAATGCAGAATCTAGTGAAGAGGCATGATGATCTTGATTGAAATCACGAGTTAAGAAAACAAGAGAGAAATGAATAAAAAAATAATTAAAAAAGTGAGATGGAAGGCATTATTATCAAAGTACGAGAGGGAAATGGATAGGTCGTTTTCTGGTACACAGGCGGTGTTCGGTAGAATCACTCACAAAAATTTATTTTAAAAAAAAAAAAAAACCAAGGTAAAGTGAGTGAGTCAGTTTGTATAACATAAGGGGAGCACCAAAGTTATGCCTTGTCAGAATTGGCGTGCATTTACATTGTAATTGTAATTGTAATCTTATTCAGAGTTTCTTTGCTTTTGTGGGGGCCTCTCCCTCATCTCTTAATTCTTCTTTACTTGCTTTCTTGTTGGAGCTTTTTGTGCAAGTAAACAGTTTTATTGTTGTAGTAAAACGAAGCAAAAACCAATTAATAAAGGAGAGATTTATAGGTGGTATTGTAATAGTAGTGGTGGTGGTGGGGGCGGTGGTGCTGATTCAAAGCTGAGAAAGAGAACATTCTGGGCTTTGGCTTTATTTGATTGTGTAGATGTGGTGGCTATCAAAAGATGAGGAACAGCTCATCTTTCTGAAATCTTGCTCTTTTTCTTTTGGGTTTTTGTTGGGTGGTTCTTGTGTTTTGTGGGGTTAGGCTTTTGGCTATTCTTTTACCTCCTGTGTTTATGCATGCTCCTAACATAACAATAACATTGTCATTCATACGGATTTTTGATTCTTTGTACTTGTTAAACCGATCATACTCCATACCCACTTTACTTGCTTTATAACGTTCTAACACCCTTGTAGAGTCCAAACCATTTCCAGGTATGCTTCATAAATCAATCAATACCTTTCATTTTATATTCTTAGAGTGAATTGAGTTAAACTTCTTCAAGTTTTGATGGTCTATTTAAATTTTTCTGCTTTTGAATTTTGTTAGCTGGTTCTGATTTGGTTTGTTATGCTTTCATTTGAGGTGGGTTTTAGTTGTTTTCGTATTTATGATTTATTTTTTTATTTGTTCTATCTGAGCATGAGTTGGCTACGGGCTACCACTTGGGTTGGAGTTAGTCTTGTAGCGGTGATTTTGTTGATGTGATATCATTTTGTGTTGTTAGGTTTGTTTAACATCTTACATGTGGTGTGAAATTACACGAGGAGATTTTTATTGGGTTGTGTTTTCAAGCTGAGCATGAGTTTTTGTTGATTGATTTTTAATGCTTTGTTTGGTGAAAAAACTGGGGATGTTCTTGAATTCATTTCTGTGTCAAAATCCGAGTTTGATTCTGATAAATTTAATAACACTATTCGCTACTTTCTTGCAACAACTTTGTTGGTATTGATGTTCTCTTGCATAATCTTCCTTTTGGAAACCTCCAAAATTGATGCTTATTGCCAACCATTTTGGTAGTTTCTTCAACTCATATCGAAATATGCTGTTTTTTTTTGTTGCAGGAGTTGTAAGGAGCAAAGTTGAAAGAAGATTTTGTATTGTAAAGGAATGTATCTGTGTTTTGGGTTTTGAAACTTTGTGGACCAGAAAAGGTCTCCGTAGTGTGTGATTCTTTGAAAAAAGAAAACAAAGAAAGAGAGAATTGAATAGATAAACAAATACGTTAAGGGCGGTGGTGTCAGTTTTGAGCAAGTGGGGGTGTCTCTGGTCATGAAAATCATTTATGTTTTGAGAGTCTTTAGGTAATGTCTCCTTCACTTGACCCTCTTTGCCCGGGCTCCGTGGCCTCTGTTACCAATAGAGGAACCAACCACTTCTTTCAGTCCCTTCCCATTTAAGTGAACAATTAGTTGAAAATCACACTATCACCACTCGCTCTCTCTTTCTCTTTATCTCTGTCTTTCTCTTCTTTGGCCTTGGTTTGTGGGGAAGATTCGGTCACACTAAGAAACTTATTAGATTTTACTCTGATCCATTTCTCATTATTCAAACACCAGTTGATAACAATCAGGTGTTCGATTTGTACTTCTGTAGTTTACTTGAAGTCTGACTGGCAATATTGTGATTGGCCGCGGTGGAATTTCTGTGGATTTGGTGAAATTGGAATCGTTAGAAAGAAAACTGAGGAACCGATCATTCACTTGGCAAAATGAAGTTTATGAAACTTGGATCCAAGCCTGATTCATTTCAGACCGAGGGAGACAATATTAGGTGAGCTCAAGATTTTTCTCTGCTTCTGTGAGGAGCTACTAATTTTTTTTTTCATTGGGTATGTGTTTCAGTGTGTTATTGACCTTTATCATTCACAGTCCCACTGAGATTGTCTGTTCCCAACCACGTTTCCTGTTTCACATGCATAAGTTTTTTGAGGATGTGATGCCTCTGAGCTCTATCATTTCTATGAATGATCAATCTGAAAAAGTAAGGGCATCTTCAATGCCAAGAATGTCAAACTTCCTCTGAGAAATGGTAAAGTTAGGATAATATCCAGATCAGCCGTCCAAGGTCATAGCGTGGTGGGAACAGAGCTGCACAATGGCTTTTTATCTCTAATGCTTTAGGGCATGTTTGGCTTCTTAAGCAATATTCTGTTAGCTTGGTAGCAATTTGTTCGTTTTTGGTACAAATGCTAAAGCAATGTGTTCTTTTCCTTCTACTTCTGGAGGAGGAACTTGACAATTGAAAAATTCGTTTTTATTATTACAAATCTAGCTTCTGTCAAGCCATCAATTTTCAAGTATCACAATAAAACATAATTTCCGTATATTAACTTACCCTTTCAAGTGTAAACTTGTCTTTATGTAGCTACATAGTATGAAGTGGAGCAATTTGATTTCTCTTTCATTTTTCTAGTTTTAAATCTTACCATTTTTAACCTTTAAAACCATTAGGTATGTTTCGCCTGGTATTTTTATTTGTAACTTTTTAAAGAAAAATTTAGTAAAAAAAAACATATATTTTGTCATTTTGTCCATAAGTTTTAGCTTTTGTGTCAAATTTAAAATGTGTGAATCTATTATACTTTCTTTATATTTGCATGAATAAGTGTAACTCTTCTTTTCCCCTTTTAGTAATTACGTTAAGCTACTATCAGAACCTGTTAAATACACTTAGTAGCAAAAATTTATCATTGTATACTAGGGGAGGTATCTTTATCATTGAGTATATTGAATATATAGAATTTCATAATCGTTATCATATAAACAAAAGCATCCGTGGTACTACATCTACTTTTTGCAATCCCTGCAATGAATAAGCTGTACTTTTCCTTATTTCCCTTTGTTTTCATGATTCCAAATTAAGTAAACATTTGTCAATTAAGTTTATTGTTAATGTAAATTGAGGACTAGTTTTATGTGCAGGTATGTGGCTACTGAGCTGACAACAGACATAGTTGTTAATGTTGGGGATGTGAAATTCTATCTGCATAAGGTATGAAACTCGTATGACCTAGAACAAGATGCTAAACCTTGATTAAATTTACTATGCATTAACATAGATAAAATAACAGGTCAATAGTAATTGAACTCTACAATTTAATAATGTTTAGTACATGTGTGTTACTTATCCAGATATATCTGCTTCTACTCTTGTGTTCTTCACATGTTAAATGCCATTCAGAAGTAGGGAACTGAGACCTAGAGTTGATCAGTCTCTTTAGACAGTTGTCAACAATCAATTGCAGGTCACGGCCATTCAGTACATGTCTGTTGATAGTCTGACCTACTTGGCCAATTTCAGAAAGATTAACATAATATTATCATTTGGCACGCTTTCTATTGGTGATAATGGGTTTTGGTCATTACTAAGATTGGCAGTATTGTGCAGTTCCCCCTTCTATCTCGGAGTGCACGCTTGCAGAAGTTGGTTGCAACAACAAATGATGATAACAGTGATGAAATTAACATCCAGGATATTCCTGGTGGGCCTGCAGCTTTTGAAATATGTGCCAAGTTCTGTTATGGTATGACAGTCACTCTCAATGCGTACAATGTGGTTGCAGCTCGATGTGCAGCAGAATACCTTGAGATGTTTGAAACAGTTGAAAAGGGCAACCTAATTTACAAAATTGACGTCTTTCTCAGCTCCAGCATCTTCCGTAGCTGGAAAGATTCAATTATTGTTCTTCAGACTACAAGGTCTCTTCTTCCATGGTCTGAGGAACTTAAGATTGTCAGCCACTGTCTTGATTCTATAGCTACCAAGGCTTCAATTGATACTTCCAAGGTGGAATGGTCATATACCTATAACAGGAAAAAATTGCCATCTGAAAATGGGAATGATCCTCTTTGGAATGGTGTTAGAAAACCACAATTGGTTCCAAAGGACTGGTGGGTGGAAGATCTCTGTGAGCTTCATATAGATTTATATAAGAGGGTGATAACAACAATCAAAACAAAAGGAAGAGTTTCTGGTGACATAATTGGAGAGGCCTTGAGTGCGTATGCCATGCGAAGGTTGCCAGGGTTTAGCAAGGGTATGACACAGAATGTTGATGTGACAAAATATAGATCTTTAGCGGAGACCATTCTTTGGCTGTTGCCCACAGAGAGAGGTAGTGTTCCCTGTGGCTTCCTGCTTAAGTTGTTAAGAGCCGCAATTCTATTGGAATGTGGAGAAATGGAAAGAAGAGAGTTGATGAGGAAAATTGGCCACCAGCTAGAGGAGGCTACAGTGGCTGATCTTTTGATCCAAGCTCCACCTGGGGAAACAATAGTATATGATATTGATATGGTGCAATGCCTAGTTGAAGAGTTTGTGACATATGAGCAGACTCAGCAGAGTGCTCAGACTGAGCTTCCTATTGAAAATGAAATACAGGAGATTAGAAGCCCTGCAATAGTAACAGATGCTTCAAAGGTGAAGGTAGCAAAGCTGGTTGATGGCTACCTAGCTGAAGTTGCCCAGGATCCCAACCTACCTATTACAAAATTTGTCAATCTTGCTGAAATCGTGTCAAGTTTCCCAAGACTGTCCCATGATGGACTTTACCGTGCCATTGACATGTATCTGAAGGTAAGCTCCTATTTTTCAAGTATCTTTAAACCAATTAGTGTTCTTTTTTTTTTTTTTCTTTTTTTTTCTTTTTGGTTAATATCAGTGATTCTATCCAAAAGACATACTTTATTTTTCACTATTGACACACTCACTGACAACAATTTGCATATTTATGCTTCTGTTGTTCCTAGATAAAAGTTATGGTCACACTTTCATTTCTAATGGTTACCTTCTATAAAGATTTTTCATGGAGATCGTGGATGATGTTTGCATACACTTGTAGTTGTTGGCATCTCTTTATTAAGGTTTCATTTTGAAATTGATATAGCATTGCAATTATTGGCAGCTAAGATCTCCATTTTCTTTGTACCTACCTCATTCATGACAAGAAACTATCATAACTCTGCTTGCTGTTATCAAAATATAGTTAAGTTTCAGATGCTTAGTCAAGGAGTCAAGGAGTCAAGGACAATAACAGATTTTTTATGGTGCAGGAACACCCTGGGATTAGCAAAAGCGAGAGGAAGAAAATCTGCAGGTTGATGGACTGCAGGAAGTTATCAGCAGAAGCGTGTATGCATGCCGTGCAAAATGAGCGACTTCCCTTGCGAGTGGTTGTGCAAGTCCTCTTCTTTGAGCAGATAAGAGCCTCAACATCGGCTGCTGGCAACAGCACACCTGACCTACCAGGGTCCATGAGGTCTTTACTCCCTGGTGGATCTCATGGGAGCTCACGGTCTACTACAACCAACACTGAGGAGGATTGGGATGCAGTGGCAACAACGGAGGATATAAGGGCTTTGAAGGGGGAGCTTGCAACTCTAAGGTTAGCAGGCGGTGATAAAACCTGGAATGATGGTGCTAAAAATGATGCTGAGAAAGTTGCTGCGGGAAAAATGAAAGGTGTTCTCTTGTCAAAACTCTTTTCAAAGCTCTGGTCAGGCAAAGAAAGAAATGGTGAAATTAGTAGCTCCGACACATCAGGGAGCCCAAGTCCTGGCTCTGCCACCGCAGAGGAAACAAAGTCAACCCCTTCTAGGAGTAGGAGGCATTCAGTATCTTAGATATAAACATGCTCAGGCATGCCTTGTTTGGGCTTGTAAAATGATCTTACATATTTGACCATTAGGAAAAATTAGAAGCCACTGACTTTATCCAGCTGATTCCCCACTGGGATAATTCAGGCAAAAGAGGCATGTCGAAAGGGTTATGGAGAAAAATGCATGTCAGTTAGATATTAACTGTCAATTTTGTCACTGCTGAAGAGATGGAGGTTGTAAGGTATAGATTATTGATCTTGACCTATTCCGAGAGATAGGGTGTGATGTTGAACCACTTTTGCTGTACTAAAATCTAAAGGGAGTGGCAAGTTTCTGCATGTTATATTAGTTGCGTATTGTAGTTTCAAACCGTCACTGACCTGGAGATTATACTTTTCTTAAGCAATATCAGCAGGGTAATTCCGTCTCAAGCTCTGCAACAATCCATATGGTTTTTTCCTGTGCACGTAATTTCATTATATATATAAATAAAAATAAATAACAATTAAAGACTAGTGCAAATCACTTGAATTCAGTCTTCGATTTTTCAGGCGAGTAACTGTATTTGCGCCAATGTCAAACTAAAGACATCTCATTGTTTAATATTTATAAATTTATTATTATTACTAAAAGTTATTCAAGATATATATCTATATAAACACATCTAAGTCTAACATGCTTCGTATACGTATATAATTACCTTATCCAAAAATAAAATAAAATAAAAAATAAAAATGGTATACATATATAAATTCTAACCCCTAAAGAACTCCACTTTTGTTATTGTTTTAAAATGAACATCTCTTCAAATTAATGATTCATAAGCTAAATGGCACAACTACATTCATCAAATTAGGCAAATGAATTTCGGATGCTCTTATATATGATAGAATTAGATAATAATAATCACATTATTTAAAAACTAATTCTAAAATAAAACCCAAGATCTAGCATACGAGGGCATGCCTCTCGTATCTTTGTATATTTTGTCCCATATGTTTCATTCTTACCTTATCCTCCGACCCAAACCACCACCAACCCCCCCCACCACCCCCCCAACAAAAAAAAAAAAAAAAAAAAAAAAAAAAAAAAAAATCTAGCATACAATAACTATGAATTCTAAACTTAGCGATCCACCATTTTCTCTCTTTTTTTTTTAAAAAAAAAAGATCTAGCATACAATAATTATGAATTCTAAACTCAGCGATCCACCATTTTCTCTCTTTTTAGGGTTCTTCTATTTGGAGGAATTTTCAATACAAAAGTTCTGACGACCAATTTTAGACTTTTGTTGCTTTATTTATAGTAGCAAAACTATATAGAGAAGTATATGTGCCTAAACAAAAAAGGAGCCCTTAAAGAAAGAGATAGAAAGAGAAACCTTTCTCTATGTTGGGTGGTCCTCATTCCTTCGCACTACTGTCGCCAGTAGCCGCTTGGGTTTCGACCAGGGCTTTTCTTGGAACTCGAGGCGGTCTTTCGGGTCTAACAGTTTATGAACAGGGTAAGGATGGTTTGGAGGGAGCTGGAGCCAAATCGCAGCTCCGTCGAGTGAGAAAGATGGGTAGTGACTTGCCGAGCCATGTGTCGTCAGGTGAGGGATCGGAAGTTATGGTTATCTCTGAGATTTCTAGTAATGTGAGAAGTGTTGATGGAGCTCATTATGCTGAAAAGGAAGTTCTTTTGTCTATTGTGGATTATGGTGGAAAGGTGCATTCGGGTTGTTTGGTGTCTGAATAGGGGCAAAAAGAGATCTCTGAGCCGATTCTGAATTATGTTGCATTGGAAGTTATAAGGAGTAGGACGTGTATTGTGGTGGATTTGAAAGTCATGGAGGGTGCCTCTTAGCATGTGGGGGGAACTCAATGGTAGTTAAAAGTAATCGGGATTGGTCTTGAAGCCTTTCTGTGAGAAAGTATGGGGAGGCTGTAGGTAATGCTAGTAGGCTAGCTTCCGACAAGATTCCAATTGGGATGCCAAAGGGAAAGGTTAGAGATTCTGATCTCAGCTTGAGAAAAGCTCAATTTGGTGTAGAGGATTCGACTATTGGCTCTTTTGGGCAAGGCAAACAAAATGCTAGTAGGTCGAGATGTGTGACTACAGATGGGTGGGTTGTTTGTGATGATTTGAGTGGGAGAAAAGGGCAAGGTAATTGTGTGACCATGAATCAATTGGATGGATTGTGCACAAGTAGTATTTGGAATTGTATTGGTAGGACGCCAATGTTGTTTGATGGTAGTGTGATTCCAGTGGGGCCTGAGATGGTTTGTCAAGTGAAGGCTAGTTCGGGTGCTGGCCAAGGTAATGCTTATGTGCTTAATGGAAACTTTGTTGTGTACGTTAAGGGGACTGGTAGTATTAATGTTTGCCATGCTGAAAAGGTGGTTGACGTTGGTCCTATTAAGGAGGTGAATCTGGATTCTGGCATGTCTATTGGGCAGAACGGTTCGTGGACGATGGATCATCGCAAAACGAAAAAAAATTAAATTGACTTACTTTTAGCCAACGGTTGAACATGACGGTATTGTTATGGGTTGCCCCCTTCTCTCAGTTGCTCTTGAAGGGAGGAGGAAATGGGAGACTTGCTTGGTTGGCTCTTTTATTGATAAGAAACCTCTGTTCCATGTCGTCCAACATTTTGCAATGAAAATGTGGCAAAGATATGGTCTTAAAGATATTATGTTAAACAATAAGACCTTTTTCTTTTTAAAATTTGAAGATGAGGAGGCTATGTCGAATTGCTTGGAGGATGGGCCTTGGTTGTTTCAGAATAAGCCTATGTTACTACATAAATGGCACCCGAGAATGGAGCTTAATAAAGTGTGTCCCAAATATGTTCCATTATGGGTCAAATTCCATGATGTTCTGATGGAGTTCTGGAGTCTGATTGGTTTGAGCTATATGGCTAGTACGATGGGTAGGCCGATGGCTTTGGACAAGATTACGGAAGAGACGTGCCAAGATAAGCTTGGTTGCATTGGTTTTGCGAAAATCCTCCTTGAAGTTGATACATCACGAAAATTGCCGGAAATGATTAGAATGAGGATGCCCTTGGACAAAAACAGTGAACAGAAACCCATGGAAGTTAGGGTGGATTACCAATGAAGGCTTTCTTAATGTGGGAGGTGTTTAGTTTTTAGGCATGCGGATAACACGTCTGTATTTTCAGAAGCCATTGGAAAAAAGTCCTGTTGGGGTTGTATCTTTTGAAGTTGAGAGGGATGGGTTTACAAAGGTTGTCCGTAAAGGTAAAGGTAAGGTGTCGATCAGCTCCAACACCAACTCTCCTACCATGTCAACTGTCCAATCCAATGGCCTTAAGAGGCACTAAGCGGTTTGGAATGGGGCTTCAAATGGTGTTTCGTCTATTTCTCCTTCACCCATTCAAAAAATCAACTCTTAAAAAGACAAATCAGTCCGCCTAATTAAGTGGAAGAAAGGTATTTGTTTGGGAAATGCTTGCTATGGAACCAGGGACTAAAGGGGAGCTGATGATTGAAGAGCAAGCTTTGGTTTCTTTGGTTGAAAAAGGGATGGATGAGGATTGTGAGATGGGTTCTGAGGCTTCAAATGTTGATTTAGACTTGGCTTCGATGTTTGATTATGAAAGCTAAACATCTTGCACTTTGTGCCTTGTTGGAGACCCGTGCGGCGGCTCCAAATGTTAATTGTATCTTTGATGGTGTTTTCCATAGGTGGAAATTGGGTCTCTAATGTTTATTGTGGTTCTAAGGGTAGCAGAATTGTTATAGGGTGAGATGACCGATCAAGTCATCCATTGTTTTATGAAGGATATTAATGATGAGGATGAGTTTCATGCTTCTTTTGTGTATGTTGAGAATGATCATATGAAGAGACTCGAGCTGTTGGATTTTGTAAGAAGTCATAAAATTGGGGTAAGGGTTTTTCCTTGGACTATCATTGGTGATTTTAATTCTACACTTCATCTTTGTGAAAGTTTGGGAGGTTTTTCTTCGGTTTCTTTGGGGATGACTGATTTCCATGAGTGTGTTGAAGATTTAGAAGTTAATGATCTTAATCAAGCAAGTCTTATGTTTACATGGAGTGAGAAACCTCATGGGAATAATGGTGTCCCTAAAAAGCTCAACCAAGTGATGGGTAATTGCCGTTTGTTGCCAAGTTTCCTAGAGTGAACTCTTTCTTCTGGCCCCCAGGTTTGAGCGACCACAGACCTTTGGTTATGTCTTTCCCAAAGTTTTGCTCTTTCAAGCTCCACCCGTTCAAGTTCCTCAACTACTTGGTTCACACACTTGAGTTTAAGGGTATTGGTCAAAAGGCTTGGGCCTGTTCTATTCCACGAGTCCCCATGTTCTTTGTGGTAAGCAAGCTAAAGTCTCTCAAGCCATTTTTCAGGGCTTTAAACAAGAAATAAGGTCACATTAGTAGGAAATGTTGAAATTTTGAGAAATGAAGTGAGACTCTTCACAGTGCTCTTGATCGTGATCCTAATAATAGAGAGATTCATGATCTTGAGGTGGTGTTCTCTTCGGCGATTAGAGAGGCCCTTTTTAATGAGGAGAGGTTCCTTTAGTTGAAATCCAAGGTGTACTGGCTAAGTGTTGGAGACTAAAATTCGGCCTTTTTTCCACAAGTCTCTTCAGTCTGCTCAAAGTGTTAGAAGAATTGATAAGGTCCTCTCTGATTTTGGTGTTTTGTTGGAGCATAGGGATTTGGCGGGAACTTTTCTGAGTTTTTACAAGAATCTCTTAGGTTCAGCGTTTCCTGTGGCCAATATGGAAGGTCTGGATGATATGTTCCCTAACTAGATTTCTGATGAGCATTGTTCTAGTATGATCTGTAAGGAATTGATGAACCAAAACGTAGCAAAAAAAACAATATTAAAATTAATTAATCAATTCCTTTTCAACTTCCCATGATCCGGGCATTGATTATATTGTTTACACACATTAAAAACACAATTAAAATCATACAAGGTTTCAGATTCTCACTAATGTTGGAGGCTCCACCAAATTGAATCTCTTCACAAATCAATTCAAGAACAGAGTTGCACGAACGATATCCATACAAAAGCAGCCCAAATCCAATCAAGATAATTCGATTTCTAGATCGAATGATGAAATTGCAACTGAGAGCATTTTAGAGAGAGAGGGTGGACGGTTAGGGTTCAAAGTTTTTAACAGTTTTCAATAAACTCTCACACAACCCTAACATAAGTGTGTTTATATATGCACAGTTAAAATCCTATTCCAAGTAGGAATAGGTTTATATCCTTATTCCAAAATGGAATAAAATCCAATTCTATTCCATATAAGAACATAATAAAAGTAGGTATTTTATTATAATTATTTTAATTTTGTAATTTTACTAATTCTATTTCATAAAGAAATAGATATAGGCAACAACCTTATAATTAAATAAAATACCTTTTCGACCAAAATGACCAAAATACCCCTCTCCATGTAAAATTCTCAAATCACCATCTTAACTTATCTAAGCTTTGACAATCAACTCTCTTATGTGTGTGGTTTGTAGGCTCCCTATCACGTTGACAATGAATAATATCATGCTTGACCACAAATCAATCCTCTCATTATTTACAGACCAAGATTGACTTCTAATAAGACATCATGACCACCCAACAAGTAGAGATCAGCAAAGAACTGATACCTATCAATAGTATGGTTATTGTGTAATTGAATCTTTTCATCATCTTTTATCTCACCAAGGCTGAGGGACAAAATTAGTGTCAACCTCATATATCCTTGATATCTTAATATTTGGCTACTAGACTAACGATCGAAATAAAATTGGATTGAGCAACAACTCAATCCCACTTTAGCCACAAATTTGTAATCTTTGCCATTATAACCAAACTGTGTGGTCAGATAACTTCTCTTATATCCAAGAGTGATGAATAATTTGTTGATCCACCATAGCCTTAATATACTTCTCGATACAACAAATCACTACTATATTGATAGCTCTTAAAAAGACTACGTTGGGCTAGTGTCAATGTACATCAATTGGTATACAAGGAGCTCTTATGATCTCAAGTCTAAGAATCACATGCACCACTATTCATTAAAGGATTTATTTCATAGACATTAGGGTTACCATCTATATGGAATCCTCTGGTTAGTTAGTCTGATGAATTGTCTTACAACAAGCACTCATATGTTGCACCAAGTTGTCACAAAACAACCTTGACATGTGAGAACTATCATTGTCTTTTGACAGGATCATTCAACACTATGATAGTCTTACCATATTATCTATGCCCTTGGACATAATAATACTGGGGCTATGAACGTTTCTAGAATGACCACTATATGTGATCATAGGGTCCTAACAATCAAGATTTGAAATACTCAATACTCTCGTCATAGTTCTACTATCCTAAGTACATATATCACAACATATAATTAAATACGATTAACACAATGTAGTAAAATGCCTTTTATTAATTATAAACATGATACAAAGAGTCAAAATACAAGATGTGGATTGGCTCTAAGGCATCTACTCTAACATGATCCGTCCTATCATAGTGGATGAACTCCATAAGGTGATGTTTTCTTTCAGAGATGATAAAGCCTAGAACTTGGAGGGTTTTTTTGCTAAATTCTTCAAAGAATCTTGGGATATTGTGGCAAATGAGTTTTCCTCTAATGTTATTAATTTCTTTAGATGTGGGAGATTACTTAGAGAAACTAATGCTACCACCTTGCTTTAGTGCCAAAAAAAGAAGTTCTTATGAGTGTTAACGATTTCCGACCTATCTCGTGTTGTAACATGGTTTACAAGTGTATTTCAAAGATTTTAACTAACCAGATAAATGATAGTCTAGGGGATGTTGTTGATCAGACTCAGTCAACCTTTGTCTTGGGTAGAAGAATAAATGATAATCTGTTGATGGCCCAAGAAATTTTTTGTAACTATCATTGAAATATAGGCCCAGCCAGATGTGCTTTTAAGGTAGATATCCAAAAGGCTTATGATAGTGTGGCTTGGAACTTCCTTTTGCATACCTTGAGATTGTTTGGGTTCCCTCGCCAAATAATTGATTGGGTTAGGGAGTGTATCACAACACCTTTCTCAATTGCTATTAATGGGAAAATTAATGGTTTTTTTCCTGGGAAAAAGGCTTGAGGCAAGGTGACCCGCTTTTCCACTACAACAAAAATGGCCTACAGTAACACAAGACAATAGCGCTTTTCCTTAAAGCGTTACTATAGACTATCTATGGTAACACTTGATGTTAAAATGTTACAATACCAATTTTTATATGTAACACTAACTTTTTGTGATACTTTTTATATCAATGGTAACTCTTTTTTTGTAAAATGTTATTAATATAGGAACTACAGTAGCATTTTTAAAGTGTTGCAATAGACCTAATAATATAGTATCTTTTTTATAGTGTTACTATATAATCAAAATACAGTAACATTTTATAAGTGTTACCATAAACCCAATTATTTACCAGGAAACAAAATATCATTCCCACCAACATGAAATGAGGTTGATTTTGTCTCATTTCTATTGTTTCGAGGTCAAATTCATATTATTTTGGGTTTATTTTGTAACTTTTCACTCATGTAGGTACCAAATTTTTTTTTTTTACTTAACCGGGAAAATAACACCTAATACCCGCCAACCCAAAATTTTGCAAAATTTCCTAATATCCTCATTCACTCATTTTCAACTCTTCCAACCTACTGTCTCAAACAAAAAACCATAATGGCTTCACTTAATCATCTTCATTCGTAAAAATCTATTAAAAATCATTGGCTTCATCCAATCTTTAGCTTAAAATCTCTAATACTCATAACCTATTGAACCCTAAATCAAGTCCCTAGCCTTAGAGAGGTAAATCACTAAAGCACTCTTCCTAATTGGTGAAACACTCTTCCAAATCCATGAAGATCAATGGATTTTTTATTCACTTTGTTTTGTGTTTTGCATTTTCATTGGTTTTCGACCTTCACCGTTATGGTCATTACTTTTGCAGGGAAGTTTATGCAGTATCAATTGTTGGGCCTTTCCCAATTGTTGTTACCAATTTGTCGGAGTTAACAAGAATGTAAGTTTTTCCTATTCCATTTTGATTTGTTTAAGTTTTTTTCTTATGAATGAGCTTTGGAGTGTATCGTGTTTAATTTGTGTGTCTTTGAGGTGTGTTCACAATGTGGTTGTGAAATGTTTGTATTAGTTGTTTGTTTAGTTTGATGGCTGGTGATAAAGTTTGGTTAATATTTTTGAAGCACTGATATTTTCAATATATTTTTGTTTGTTGAATTTTGTCAAATGGGTTCTGATTAATTTTGTAGTAGATGTTAAGAGAATTTTGTTTGGTTTAATGGGTAAATTGAAGACTTTGGTAAATGTATTTGGAACACAGTGAGTGTTTTACGTTTTTGTTGTTTGTGGCATTTTATTGAATGGGTTACGTTAAATTTTATAATTGATATTGAGAAATGTTTGTATTGTGTGTTTGGTTTGATGAGTAATGATGAGATTGGTGAATGTTTTTCAATAGGTGGCTGACATCAAAAGGTTGAATGGGTTGGCTACAGATCTTCTAATGTTTGCTGAGGTATTAGATGTTGGATGCGTGCCTTTGCCTGGGATGATTTAAGTATCAAGCATTTTTCCTTGTATGCTCTGAGAATTTTTAAGTCATTAAGTAGTATTAGTTGTGCAAGGAACTCAACAGTAATTGTTGTCAAAAATATTTTTGTCTTCCTTTGAGTTTTTTCTAGCTAAATGCTTATGAATTTTAGCAGTTCCTCTTTGACTCCTGTCTTCCTATCCTAGCTTCCTATTTGGATATGTGTGCTTTATGTTCTGTAAATTCTTTATTGGGGTCATTGGTTTCTGATCATGTAAGATTTCACGCATTCACTAGTCAAGGAGATAATTCTATGTCTCAAATTGCAAACTGCAATCGGCAATCTTGCAAACTATAGTCTGCAATTTGCAAACTATAGTCTGCAATTTGCAAACTATAGTCTGCAATTTGCAAACTGCATTCTACAATTTTGCAAACTACAAACTGCAAATTGCAGCCTGCAATTTTGTAAATTGCAGTTTGCAAAAAGCAAAGTCTCAAACAGTTTACATCTGCATATTTGAAGATGAATTTATTGCATTTGTCAATTGTAATAGTGTTTTCGTTTGTGCAGATCGAAATTTGTCCCATATCAAGAGGAAATTAAAGATTATTGCTACAAGAAAGATTGGAGTTAATAAGCTACTACTATTAAGTATTTAAAGATTAAGCATTATTGTGTTGTCCAATGGAATTTGCATATTATGTTTGTTATGTTCAACTCATGTTTCGTTGTTTTCATAATGTTCTTACTATGTTTACCTATAATTATTCATATATTGTTTGGTTTTTATTAATTGTGTAGATTAAGTAATGTGAAAACTAAAGGATATTCTTGTAGAATTTAGTTAGCAAATAGTTTTTTTAGTTCTAGAATTCACCACAAACTTCATAAACATTATGAGCAACATACATAAATTGTGCCTAACAATAGGGATTTAAGTTTGAATTTGATGTATTGGTCATATCAGGACAAACATTTCACCAGTGCTATAATTTGGAGATAAGATTTGAAAATATGTAATTTTGATATATCTTTTAAACTTGCAGGGTGTCATTTTTTTAGAACTAGTGATTGTGAAGTTGAAGATTTAAACATGTTCTTTTCCTCTTTGTTCTGCATTAAATATTTGGGGTGCTTTTGTCTTAATCTTTTCTTGAATTTACAATATATATGTGTTGTCATCTTTGAGAATATACATGAGAATTGAAGATGTTTTTTGTATTAATGGTTTTGTAGGTTGTGAAAATGTAAGAGTACATTTTTGGTAAAGTGCAATTGAGAATGGAAGATGGTATGCATGATGGTTTTTGTTGTTAGAATTTTTTGAATGATTGGAAAGTACTAAATATTCTTCATAGTTAATTTTCCAATCATCTAGTTATTATAATTTAAAAATGATTGGTGCATATTTTTTAGGCATATATGAAGCTTTTTGCATATGAAGGTTTATATGTTACAAAATATGATATGATATATAAAGCATATTAGATTTTATGGATGTAAAGGATGCTAGGTGCCTATTTATTAGGCATATATGCAAACTTTTTGTATATGGAGTTCACCATCAATGAAATGTTCTTTGAAAAATTAGTGTATCATTGTTTATAATTTGTATTATTAAAATAACAATTGTAACAGTTTTTATATATGCTATAACAGATACATTGATAGCACTTTCAAAATGTTATGGAAAATAATTTTGTAACATTTACAAAACGCAATGAATGATACTTTGGGAGCACTTTTAACATGTTATTAAAAACTCTTTTGTAGCATTTAAACAATGTTAAGAAAAACCAATCCACAACATTGTAAAAATGTTATATATTTGTTATTTATAGCATTTTGAGGATGTTAAAAAAATCTAAACTGTAACAGGTTAAGAATATTACAGAAAACTTATTTATAGCATTTTGAGAATGTTACAAAAAAATTAAATTATAACATGTTAAGAATGTTATAGAAAACTTTTTTATAGCATTTATGCAGTGTTACAAAAAATCATTCGTAATTATGAATGAGTGCTACAATATACTTAACAACAACATTTTATTGCAGTTACTGAAATGGTTAGTAACATGAAACAAATGTTATCAATGTCTACTTTTTAGTAACATGGGTTGTCACAACATCCTTATAAATGCTACCAATTACCTATGGTAACACTTTTTGCATGTTACCATAGGCCATTTTTCTTGTAATGTCCCCTTATTTGTTCACACTAGTGATGAAGGTGTTATTTTTAATTCTTTGCAAGCATATTGTTGAGAAACTAGAGTTCAGGTACCATAATAGATGTGAGGCCCAACAGATTGTCATCTCTGTTTTGTTGAAGACCTGTTTCTTTTTGTCACAAGGACTCTATGTTGGCTAAGATTAGTCATGATGCTCTTCTTGAATTTGCTGATCTTTCAGACCTTTACCCTAACTTGATGAAAAGCTCTATGTTTGCTTCTAATGTGAATGACCTTCAAAGGATTTCTATTAGGAATATTACGGATTTTGAAGAAGGTTAGCTCCCAGTTTGGTATCTTGGGGTATCCTTGTTAATCGCTCAGCCCCATTATGTTGACGGTCTTCCTCTTATTGATAAAGTTGAAAAAAGACTTAATTCTTGCACTAACAGAAGTTTCTTCTATGCTGGTCTTCTTCAGTTGGTTATCTCGGTCCTAGCTTCCATGCAAGTTTATTGGGCGTCCTGTGTCCATGTTCATTCTCCCTCATTCGGTGACTAGAGCTATGGAATCTCTTATGCATTCCTTCTTGTGGACAGATAATGACATGGTCAAGGGTAAGGTTAAGGTTGCTTGGAAAGATATTTGTTTACCTAAGATTGATGGTGGGTTAGGGATTTGTAGGTTGAAAAGTTGGAATCTCTCTCTGGTGGTGTATCACCTCTAGAGTGTTGTTTCTAGGATGAACTCTTTGTGGGTCAAATGGATCCATTCAGTCCGATTACGAGGTTGGAGCTTCTGGAGTGTTATAGTTTTGTGGGATGCCAGCTGGTGTTGATGTAAAATTCTAAGGATGAGAGCTAAAGTTAGGAGACATATTGGGGTCTCTTTGGAAAATGGCCTGACCACTTTGTTATTGATGCGTTTTCATAAGCTTAGAGTGAGTTAAAGACGATAGCAAATGATAACACAATGAGCTCCAATCGGCAGTCCAAAAAACACCTAAAATAACACAAAATACTCAAAATACACAAGATGAAGTAAAGAATAAAAGCCTAATAGTCCACGGCTTAAAGGCTACGCCATCAACCAATGGAAAATAGACATAACAAATAAAAACTTACAAATTAAAGATAAGTGCTAATGATCTCCCAAGCATAAAGGCTATGCCACCGACTATGGAATATTGCTAACAACACAAGATAACAAATACAACACAAAAATGCTCCAAAATACAACCAACAAATATAATTAAAACACAACAAATAACAAGATAAATTAAAGAATAAAGATAGATGCCAATGATCTCCAAAGCCTGAAGGCTATGCCATCAGCTGTGGAATATCACTAATAATGTCACGTCCCCTCCTAGGTATCCCTATCCCACTGGATCCGAGCACTCCAGGAGACTCAGGATTCTGAGAGGAAGGTGAATATTTTGAAAAAAATTCATTAAAAAAAAAACAATTTTTTTTTTTTAAAATAAATGTAAATGAAAAGTAATGCATTTGCATATTTAAAGTTTTGAAAGCCAAAATAAATGCTGTGAAAGCAAGAGTTGAAAAATCCGGTTACAGAAAACATAGTATTAAAGTTCACTAAAGTTTGTTAAACATGCATATTATCATGCGTCAATGCCAACCTAAAGCGTAGAGTATGCTCCACATGAACCTGATCTATAATCCTTGGGGAAGGAAAACATAAAACAATGAGCTGGGAAGCCTAGTGAGCGGATTATACATTTTATACGAAAGTAACTTTTAATTTTGAAAACGTGCATGAATAATCTGATTTCATGCCACACAACACCAATGCACTCACATTATAAAGCAACAATCACCATCTATTATTCTCAGATGCCATGGGATCACATACCACTATCATACAAGATAAATCAATCATCACCACCATACTAGCACCGAGGGACCAAGGTCATAACTCTCCGAATCAGTCCCAAACACAAACATGAAGCTATACCACCCACAGTCGACCCTTGGGGTGGTATCATCCATAGTTTACCCTCGGGATGGTATAAACAACACTAGATAACCATACTCGACCCTCAATCTACCCTTAGGGCATCATGATGTGGTATCAAATATAATCCCATCCATGGTCTACCCTCAAGGCGTCAAAATCCCACACCAGCCAATACCTAATTCATGTTGAAAGATGGAATGCATGGAGAATGATAAATGTGATACTATAATATGTATATTAGTATTTTGCAATCTGAACTAAAATTGATATATCATTTTCTTTAACTATGTAGCCTTGTAAACAATTCAATAATTGTTTTGGACTTCCTTAAATAATTCCATAATTGTTTTGGAGTTGTACATAATTCCATAATTATTATGAAGTTATTAAACTTCTTTAAGTAATAATATTGGATTAACATTTAATCACAATTAACAATTTAACTCTTAAATTGTTACATAACAATTTAACCCTTAAATTGTTTATATGTTTACAGTTACAACCCATTGTTAAATTCAATTTAATATAAAGAAAATGATTAAATATGAATTGGAATTCCATTTAATTCCAATTAGCAATTTAACTCTTAAATTATTCATAATAACTAATATAACCCTCTATTGAATCTAATTCAATGATAATAATATAAATAACTTTATTACCCTTGGTACGTGCTAACCAACCTTGGATAATCAACTCTCTTTGGCTATTTCTCTATTCTCCTTAGTTTTTATGTATGACCTCTTAGGTTCATTGTGGCCTAGCCGTGGACCCAATATCATAGTCTATTTCGGTATATTTTGTCATAAATCTTTATGAACAAAACTCCTACTGATTATGGTAGGCATCTAGCAATGCTCCTAACCCCTAAGTCACAATGAAGATATACTCCAACGAACCCTTTTATAATCATACGCACTGTATAATCAAATCCTTCCGTTGTCTAATCCCAATTAAGAATGGATTCATGGTATGTCAAAATCCTTATCTTAATTTTATATCAAATTGACAATTAATACATATGGAACGTGTCACCATGAAGCAACCTTTCAAGTAACATTTTATATACCTCGGCCGGAGATTTCCCTTTTCCAATGTATCTTGACATTTGTCTAGGAACTTGATATCAATCTATACCAAGTCAATGGATCCCATCTTGACTATCACTTGTCCTCACACATAAACAACACATGGCCAAATCTGCTTATTAACACATGACATGATTAGCCTCGTGTTTATACATCATATGAACCATATGCGTTTATGTAGAATCCAACTGTGATATCTCAAGTCTAAGGATTAATAATACACTAGTTCGATCTTATAATGCATCATTGACTATATTTTAAATGTCCATGTGATTTATCATAAATGGTCATATTCGATAAACAGTTCACTAACCTCTTATCCATGCTAATGCCCTAGTGATATAACTTTTATAATCACCCACACTAATACCATCACATGATATTCAACGGAGACATTCAGCATGTCTACTATGTAATATTATTGCCCAATTAATATTACCTATGTAGGGAATACTTTGATGATTTTAATCTTCTAAATATTTGTATTATTCGGACATTTCACATTTAATACATATATATATTGAAGCAATAAACCACATGTGAAATAAGAACACCTTCTTTTATTAATAAGATAAAAATGTATATACAAAATATATACATTAACATATATATACAAAACATAATACGTTGGAATTGATGACACGATTGGTTCCTATGGCATACACTAATAGGTGTAATCCCGCCTGGAGCTCGTTAAGCGTTGTCCTGTCCTAGTAGGATATCCCAATCGTTCGGTAGGACAGACCATCTCAATGCGCACATGAGGATAAATATCAAATATTAGCTAATGTTTGGAGGGGGATGGGTACTAAACAAGGGTGGTTTCCAATCCGAGAGTCAAACATATTAATGATCATGCATCCACAATTCCATTCAAATATGCATCATGCATGCCTTGTGTATATATAAAGTATAATATAATATAACATTTTAATAAAAACGATATGTAATCATGAGTACAATACTCACCACGTCACAAGTACAAAAGCATGTAAAGTTATCAATTACACCTTATATTTATCATCGATTTTATTAAAGTCTCAAAACTTTTAATCTTTGCAGTCAAACCCAAAACTAACTTTTAACCCTGACAGTTACACCCCCATAGCCAAGAACACAATTCCTCACAAAATTTTCCTTTCTCATATTATCCTCCCCACCAATTATCATCAAATCCTAAACCCAACAAAATAATATAATTGGGCCTCATCATTATTAATAAGCCAGCCCACTAACATAAATAAATTTAATACCCAACAAATTAATATATTGGGCCTTATCATTAACAATAGGTCAGCCCACCAATACATACAAATTCATCTAAAACCCCAAACAATAATTGGGCCTCATTTTCGTTTTACAACCCAATAAGGCTTCAAAACCCAAGTCCATCCATTCATTTATGGAACTCACAATCTCATGCCCATTATTTCATGGATTTTCCAGCCGAAAACATTACACAAAGCTTAGCAAAATTTTATTAACCAATACACATCCTCTCAATTGTAAACAAGAAAACTAGCCCCTTCTTATTAGCTAGATTTTTATCTCATTCTATCATAACACCACCCAAAGTCTACATATCTCACCCAAAGGTATTAACTTATTTAATCTTATTCAAGTTTGCTTCATGTGTAAAAGCATAACATCCACAAAGTAGCAGAGCCACATTCTTGTACCAAGCAAAAGCATTTCCTCACAATTTAAAATCAAGCGAAACATGCAACCAACCCACATTATAGCTCAACAACACATCAAAACACAGGCATATATATATTATCAATTCATTTCATAAAAGTTGAACATTTTATCTAAACAATACATCCATGCAACATTCATTATGAACCATATGTTTAACATGAATTTGAGATGCAAATACTATTCCACTCATAACTTTCTCCTTTGCTTTCAACTCAAGTGCTTGGTCCTCTTGTCTTTTTCACCTATTTGATTCAAAATTGTTATAAGAATTAGGATCTAATCAAAAAGGGAATGAAAGATTGATTAAATACAATAAAGGATTAAAAATGCATGCGTAACCTTTACCCAAAATTTCTCCAAAAATTCTTCTCCTACAAAGCACCTCTCAGCCCTCCTTTATTTGAACTCAAATATTGTTTTTCTCCCTTTCAGTTTACACTAAAGAATGAAAGGAAGCTAAGACAAAGATCTTCTCCCTCTCTCTCTCACTCTTCGGCCCTCTCTTTCTCCACTCTTGTGTTCTTCTTCTTATTTCAAATTAATAGAACTCTTCAACCAACATTGGCAAAACTAGGTGCTGATTCTCCAAAAATTCAACTTTTCAATCCATCTTGCAATGGCCAATTATCATGCATCCCCTAGTTTTTGACTCTTACATCTTGCACCCCAAAATCCATTAATTAAAGTTCTGTTTATTATGATCTCACCCCTGGAAAATTTTGCATGTCACGAAATCAGTAAGACCCCTCATCTTTAATCAATTTTAAAATGCCTTTTAAAGTTTTTTTTTAACACTTCCAATTGCACTAAAGTCCTCATGCCAGACTATCTAATAGTCCTAACATGCCTTATTTCTTACTAAAACGTCCCCAAAAGTTTCAATTCTTACACATTACCACCAGATTCAAATAAATAATATTAAATAAAATCTACAAAGAAATACAGGGTATTACAAGTACACACAAGCCAATATCTCCAAAACGTAAAGGCAAAGTCATCGGTCAAGGAAGAACCACCACCAAGTTTGGCAAGGACTTGGGTAAAGGATAAGTGATATTCCATAGCTGGTGGTATAGTCTTTACTCTTGGGAGATCATTGGCACTTATCTTTAATTTATAAGTTTTTGTTTGTTATGTCTATTTTCCATTGGCCAGTGGCGTAACCTTTAAGCCGTAGATTGTTAGGCTTTTATCCTTTACTTTATTTTGTGTATTTTGAGTATTTTGTGTTATTTGAGGTACTATTTGGATTGGCGATTGGAGTTCGTTGTGTCATCAAAGCACCAGGTTGGTGAGTGAATTTCTTTTTTTCTTTATTTCATTTTGCTGGATTTACATTAGTTTGGTTGAAAAGAATTTCAGATCTGCCGGTTTTGTTTATTCCTTTACACATTTTAGCCCCAAACACTCACCACACACAGTAAAGACTACCTAAACACTTATCAATTACCTCAAACACAACCTAAACAAAACCATGTACCCTAAACACACTCACCCGAACCACCACAACCCATTTACCAAACTTGTCCCAAACACTTTCCCATACACTTACCACTACATTATGTCCAACAAGGCCAACTCATCTTCACCACCCCCACAATGGGAATTTGTCAACCTTAGGCTACGGGAAGAGATGAATTAACTTAAAGACCAAATGGGTATGGTCCTTCGCTTATTGAGAGCCAAAAGCCAAAACCAAAACATCACCCCACCAAACCAAATTAACCGAAGACCATCTCCACCTCGTAGAACGCCACCAACGGCAGATTATTATGAGGAGGAGATTGATCTTGATCTTGATAGTGAATCTATTGAATCCGAGATGAATAGGAGGAGAGGTAGGAGGCATAAAGATGATGATAGTGAACTAAAAATTGACATACCCAAATTTGAAGGGGGATTGAATCTAGATGATTTCTTAGATTGGTTGAATGAGATTAAGAGGGTTTTTGAGTTCAAGGAATATTCGAACATCAAGAAGTGTAAAGTGACTATTTTGATGTTTAGAGATTATGCTTCTTTGTGGGGGAGAATGTTAGGAAGCAAAGAGATAGAGATGAGAAAGATAAGGTGAAATCATAAGAGAAGTTGAAAAAGCTTATTAAGAATAAATTCTTGCCCGAAAACCATAAGCAAGATCTCTACCTCAAATTACATACTCTTAAGCAAGGGGACAAGAGTGTGGAGGAGTACATTCGGGAATTTGAGAGGTTAATGATGTAAAGTGACTTGCCCGAACTTAAAAAGCATACCATTTCACGGTTTTTGGGAGGTTTGAATCAAGAGGTTGCTCACGTGGTAGACTTACAACCCTTTTGCACATTTGAAAATGTATGCAAGCTGACCGTTAAGGTGGAGAAGCAAAAGAAGACAATGAAGTTAACGGCGCCCAAGAATTTTAATAGGGGCAACTCATTCTTCAAGGGGGGTTCCTTTTACAATAAGGCCAAAACAACCCCTAAAGATAAAGACAAAGGGAAAGCAGTAGAAACAACCAAAGGCAGACTGAACAGACAAGAAATGTTTTAAGTACCATGGTTATGGGCATTTCCAAGCTAATTGTCCTTACAATAGAGTGATAACCTTAAAAGACATTGAGGAGATTGAAGAAGCATTGCAAGAAGAAAATGTGGAGGAAGATGAAGCTGATAATGGGATGACATAGTGGAGGAAGCATATAAAGTAAACATGCTTGTTTTGAGGAAGGTTTTTCATTCCTAAATCTGCCCAAATGAAGAGCAAAGGGAGAACTTGTTCCAAACAAGGTGTACCATCCAAGGGAGGGTTTTCTTGGTGATTATTGATAGTAGGAGCTACACCAATATTGCCTCTACAACACTTGTGGAGAAATTGAGATTACCTATGTAATCCCATGCTCAACTGTACAAACTACCTTGGCTAAGCAATTGGAGCACTCTCCAAGTAACAAAACAGGTCCTAATCTCTTTTTCTATTGGTAAAGCTCACATTGATAAAGTGTTGTGTGATGTGATACCCATGGATGCATGTCATTTATTATTGGAAAGGTCACAACAATTTGATAGAGGGGTAACTCATGATGGTAGGAGAAATACTTACTCGTTCAATTTAAGGGAGAAGAACATAACATAAGCCCTACTCAATCATCCCAACTACACAAAACTACACCTAGTATAGAAAAGAGAACTCGGTTTTTAGTAGGAACAAAGTAGAGAAAGTCAAGTCATCCCAACTACACAAAACTACACCTAGTGTAGAAAACAGAAAAAAGAACTTGTTTTTTTAGTAGGAACAAAGTAGAGAAAGTCATGCTTAAACACAAACTCGTCCTTGCCCTACTCCTAACCAAGAGTAAAGAGAGTAAAATCGAAGGTATTTCACACCCCTTAGTCCAGCCTTTACTAAAAGAGTTTCATGATGTGTTTCCAAGTGAGTCACCACCTGGCCTACCACTTTGGAGAGGAATAGAACACCACATTGAACTTACTCTTGAGGCACCTTTACCAAATAGGCCAACATATAGGTGTAATCTAAAGGAGTCTAAGGAGTTACAAAGGCAAGTGGATGAATTGGTAAGCTAAGGGTATGTTGGGAAAAGCATGAGTCCTTGTTCAGTGTCGGCGTTGTTAGTGTCAAAGAAAGATGGAACCTATAGAATGTGTCTCGATAGTAGAGTCATCAATAACATTATCATTAAATATAGGTATCTCATCCCTAGGCTTGATGATATGTTGGATGAATTGCATTGTTTCATGATCTTCTCAATAATTAACCTTAGAAGTGGGTACCATCACATTAGAATGAGGGAGGGTGATGAATGGGAGACGGACTTCAAAACCAAGAGTGGGTTATTCGAGTGGATGGTTATGCCGTTTGGATTGTCTAATTCTCCAAGCACATTTATGCGGCTCATGAATGAAGTGTTGAAACCATTTTTTGGGAAGTTTGTTGTACTTTATTTTGATGATATCTTGGTATATAGCCAAAGTGAAAATGACCATTTGGGGCATTTGCAGCAAGTCATTGGGGTTTTGAAAGAAAATAAATTGTTTGCTAAGTTTGAGAAATGTGAGTTTTTCTCACCTACGGTTGTGTTTCTTGGATATGTGGTTTCTAAATAGGGTATAATGGTGGATCAATCCAAGGTAGAAGCAATTAGAAGTTGGCCTCGACCCAAGTCTATCACTAAGGTAAGAAGCTTCCATGGATTGGCTTTTTTTTTACAGGCAATTTTGTGTCTAATTTTAGTACCATCATAACATTCATCATTGAGTGCATGAAGAAGGGTAACTTTGAGTGGAGTGTGGTAGCCAATGAAGCCTTTGATGTGATCAAGAAGTTATGTGAGGTACCCATCCTAGTCTTACCTGATTTTGACAAAGTATTTGAAATAGAGTGTGATGCCAATGGGGTTGAAATTGGAGTTGTCATAACTCAAGCCAAGCAACCAATCACTACTTTAGTGAGAAATTGAATGATTCAAGGAAGAGGTATATCACTTATGACAAGGAATTTTATGCAATTGTAAGGGCTTTGGACCATTGAAGTCACTATCTAAGGCCTAAACAATTTGTACTTCATTCTAACCAACAAGCGTTTAAGTTTGTTAATGGACAACACAATTTAAATTCAAGGCATGTCGAATGGGTGGATTTCCTTCAATCATTTTCCTTTGTTTCCAACTACAAGTAAGGGGTGAGTAATATGGTGGCGGATGCACTTTCTAGGACGTACTCTCTACTTGCTCTTTTAGATGCTAGAGTACTTGGGTTTTCTTTAATGAGGGAATGTTATGTTGGTGACGAGGATATAAGTGCCATTATGGCCAAATACGAGAGAAGGAGTGTTGAGGATTACTTTCATATTAATAAGACATTAGAGATTTTGAAGGAGCACTTTTATTGACCAAAGATGCAAGGGGATATGCAAGTGATAATCCTACGTTTTTATTGTTTTTCATTGGATATTATTAGGATTTTGAATACTTCTCATTCGATGTTGGCCTTGATTGCTACTAAATTCAGTTTATTTTATGTCTCAAGCCTAAGCATGTTTTTGGAGTGAAACTTACAAATTTTGAGCTCGTTGACTCAAAGAAAATAAAAAATCAGAAGATTGGAGAAGTTATGAGGTTGATTGGAAGCACCCTTGAAGTTTGATCAAACTGGAATCCAAAAGGAATAAAGATTCAAGAGAAAAAGCAAGATGTAAGGCGATTCTATAAATTCATCCAAAAAAATAGAACTTCACTGCGGCAAGGAATCTCTTGGAATTTCGGGCACACTTAACTTAGCCACAGTGAAACTAGAAAAATGCTGAAAATGAAATGGTGCATTTCGTCTAAGGCATAGTTTTTCCTAGGGTTTCATGCTACTACAAATTGAAAAGTTAGAATTTTTTAGAGAGGATTCATTCATGGGAAAAGGTTTAGGAAGGAACTTGAAGATTCAAGCGCCATTAGAGAAGATTTCTTGTTTTTTTTTAGCTATTTTATGATGAACTCTGAATTTCTTACTTTGTATTTGATTATTTCCATTTTCAGTATGAACTAATTTGTTTTAGTTAGGGTTTTGATGGATCCATGTTTACAATGACTTAATCTATGATATTCATGTTATTTTTTAGTTCTATTGGTGTGATTAAGTGTTTATCTCCGTTTTGAATGTTGGGTTTTTATTCAAATGATGTGTTGAACATGATGAGGCTGAGAAGCATTCATGTGTGAGCTTCTTGGGGTAGATACCTTAGGTTGAACGAAAACTAAAGATAGATAAACACGACCTTTGAAATCTAGGAAGAATTCCACTTACTTAAGAGACCTTGAACTATTAAGTTTCAATTTGTGGGTGTGGAAGTTTAATAGGAATAGGTGGGGTGGTATAACTGTTAGTGTATGCCCTAGGAATAAATCGTGTCGTCGGTTCCAAGGCATTATGTTTTGTATATACATTTTATCTTATCAATAGAAGAAAGTATTCTTATTTTACATGTGGTTTATTGCTTCATTTACATATATGTATTACATGTGAAATATCCGGATGATACAATCTTTAGAAGATCAAAATCATTAAAGTATTTTCTACATAGGTAATATTAATTGGGAATAATATTACATAGTAGGCATGCTAAATGCCTCCGTAGAATATCATGTGATAGTATTAGTGTGGGTGATTATAAAAGTTATATCATTAGGGCATTAGCATGGATAAGCGGTTAGTGAACTGTTTATCGAATATGGTCATTTATGATGAATCACATGGATATTTAAAATGTAGTCAATTATTTATCATAAGATCGTACTAATGTATTATTAATCCTTAGACCTGAGATATCACGGTTGGATTCTACATAAACGCATATGGTTCATATGATGTATAAACATGAGGCTAATCATGATACGTGTTAGTAAGCCGATTTGGCCATGTGTTGTTTANAGTGTTGAGGATTACTTTAAGATTAATAAGACATTAGAGATTTTGAAGGAGCACTTTTATTGACCAACAATGCAAGGGGATATGCAAGTGATAATCCTACGTTTTTATTGTTTTTCATTGGATATTATTAGGATTTTGAATACTTCTCATTCGATGTTGGCCTTGATTGCTACTAAATTCAATTTATTTTATGTCTCAAGCCTAAGCATGTTTTTGGAGCGAAACTTACCAATTTTGAGCTCGTTGACTTAGAGAAGATAAAAAATCAGAAGATTGGAGAAGTTTTGAGGTTGATTGGAAGCACCCTTGAAGTTTGATCAAACTGGAAACCAAAAGGAATGAAGATTCAAGAGAAAAAGCAAGTTGTAAGGCAATTCTGTAAACTCATCCAAAAAAATAGAACTTTGCTGCGGCGAGGAATCTCCTGGAACTTCGGGCACACTTAACTTAGCCATGGTAAAATTGGAAAAATGCTGAAAAATGAAATGGTGCATTTCATCTAAGGCATAGTTTTTCATAGGGTTTCGTGCTACTATAAATTGGAAAGTTAGAATTTTTTAAAGAGAATTCATTCATGGGAAAAGGTTTAGGAAGGAACTTGAAGATTCAAGTGCCATTAGAGAAGATTTCTTGTTTTCTTTTAGCTATTTTATGATGAACTTTGAATTTCTTACTTTGTATTTGATTATTTCCATTTTCAGTATGAACTAATTTGTTTTAGTTAGGGTTTTCATGGATTCATGTTTACAATGACTTAATCTATGATATTCATGTTATTTTTGAGTTCTATTGGTGTGATTAAGTGTTTATCTCCGTTTTGAATGTATTTGAATGTTTGGTTTTTATTCAAATGTGTTGAACATGATGAGGCTGAGAAGCATTCATGTGTGAGCTTCTTGGGGTAGATACCTTAGGTTGAATGAAAACTGAAGATAGATAAACACAACCCTTGAAATCTAGGAAGAATTCCACTTACTTAAGAGACCTTGAACTATTAAGCTTCAATTTGTGGGTGTGGAAGTTTAATAGGAATAGGTGGGGTGGTATAACTGTTAGTGTATGCCCTAGGAACCAATCATGTCGTCGGTTCCAAGGCATTATGTTTTGTATATATATGTTAATATATATGTTTTGTATATATATTTTATCTTATCAATAGAAGAATGTGTTCTTATTTCACATGTGGTTTATTGCTTTATTTATATATATGTATTACATGTGAAATGTCTCGATGATACAATCTTTAGAAGATCAAAATCATCAAAGTATTCCCTACATAAGTAATATTAATTGGGAATAATATTACATAGTAGGCATGTTGAATGCCTCTATAGAATATCATGTGATGGTATTAGTGTGGGTGATTATAAAAGTTATATCACTAAGGCATTAGCATGGATAAACGGTTAGTGAACTGTTTATCGAATATGGCTATTTATGATGAATCACATGGACATTTAAAATGTAGTCAATGATTTATCATAAGATCGTACTAGTGTATTATTAATCCTTAGACCTGAGATATCACGGTTGGATTCTACATAAACGCATATGGTTCATATGATGTATAAACATGGGGCTAATCATGTCATGTGTTAATAAGCCGATTTGGCCATGTGTTGTTTATGTGTGAGGACAAGTGATAGTTACAATGGGATCCGTTGACTTGGTATAGATTGATATCAAGTTCCTAGAAAAATGTCAAGATACATTGGAAAAGGGAAATCTTCGGCCGGGGTATATAAAATGTTACTTGAAAGGTTGTTTCATGGTGACACGTTCCATATGTATTAATTGTCAATTTGATATAAAATTAAGATAAGGATTTTGACATACCATGAATCCATTCTTAATTGGGATTAGACAACGGAAGGATTTGATTATACAACGTGTATGATTGTAAAAGGTTCGTTGGAGTATATCTTCATTGTGACTTAGGGGTTATGGAGCATTGCTAGATGCCTACCATAATCGGTGGGAGTTTTGTTCATAAAGAGTTATGACAAAACATATCGGAATAGACTATGATATTGGGCCCACGGCTAGGCCACAGTGAACCTAAGAGGTCACACATAAAAACTAAGGAGAATGGAGAAATAGCCAAAGAGAGTTGATTATCCAAGGTTGGCTAGCACCTACCAAGGGTAATAAAGTTATTTATATTATTATCATTGAATTAGATTCAATGGAGGGTTATATTAGTTATTATGAATAATTTAAGAGTTAAATTGCTAATTGGAATTAAATGGAATTCCAATTCATAATTAATCATTTTCTTTATATTAAATTGGATTTAATAATGGGTTGTAATTGTAAACATATGAACAATTTAAGGGTTAAATTGTTATGTAAACAATTTAAGAGTTAAATTGTTAATTGTGATTAAATGTTAATCCAATGTTATTATTTAAAGAAGTTTAACAACTTCATAATAATTATGGAATTATTTACAACTCCAAAAACAATTATGGAATTGTTTAAGGAAGTCCAAAACAATTATTGAATTGTTTAAGGAAGTCCAAAACAATTATTGAATTGTTTATAAGGCTACATATATAAAGAAAATGATATATCAATTTTAGGGTAGAGATCAAAATTTCTAAGAACCCTAAATGTCTCTCTTGGCCTAATTCTTCTTTTAACTTAGTGTGGATACTCTTTGCTTAATTTCTCTTGAAATTAAAAGTCTCCAAGGTTGCTAAGGACTTGAGGTAACAAGTTATACCTTACTTGTTTTCAATTTGATTGATTTTTTTTTGCAAAATATGAATATACATGTTATAGTATCACATGCATCATTCTCCATGTATTCCATCTTTCAAATGGTACCAGAGCCAAGGATTTGATCCTTATTTGTCTAAAATTGGCCAAAAAGTTCATGTTCATATGTTGAATAATGTTGTGTAATTTTTCAATTTTTGATTTGTGAAGTTTGTGAAGTTACATGTTAACTTGCTTTGTAAGAGTTGTAGATCCATGCATGTGTATTCTTTATATGCTATAAAATTTGTTTTTGATCATGTTAGTTGATTAGCAAAATTCGGCCATGGGTTAAGTTTTTGAAATTTTTAATTTCTATTAATGTGTTTATGATTTTTGTTTGAAGAACATGATGGTTATGGCATAAACATCAAGATTTAATTGAAATTTTAGTGTTTGATTGAAGTTGGCCAAATGAGATTTGGGTTAAAATGTTGCTTGTTCAATATTTGTGGCTTGAAGAATATGATTCTTGGTATTTAGAACATTGTATGGATGCAAATATGTCAATTTTGATGAAAATTGATGTTGTTCACATATTTTTGATTATGTGAAATTTTGGCCATGACAAGTTTGTAAATTAATTGTTGATTAATTAGCATACTTGTTTAGACAATTAAAAAGTTTTAATGTTTTAATAGTGATTAAAATGTTCATGGATGCATGGAGATGAATTTTGTTCATGTGAGAAATAGTTGCATATTTTTTCATTAGGTGCAAAAAGGGTTGTTTGATCTTGATTGACATAATTTGTTATGTTACATTATGTTTGTTAAATACGTGATTTAATGGACATTAAAGGGTATTAAGATAATTTTCCTTAAAGAGTTAAGGGTAAAATTGTCTTTGTGCCAAAAAATGGAAAAGTAGTGTGAACACAATTTAATTGTTAATTATGTTTTTGATAAGATTAATTGGATTAATGTATATTAATGTAACAACTGCTGTAAACTAGTAAAATGCTTGCATAATAATATAGAAAATGGGCCCAAAACTTTCTTTTTTTATATGTACTAAGTCTTTTATACACAAGGAGCATGATTTACAAAATGCCATTTAAAAAGACAAAAACATGGGAAACAGTGAACTATTGCTCCTCGCTTGCCGACGCCCCTCCGACTGCATCATCACCTAGATCCTGCATCCACAAAGGAAAATGACGGGGTGAGCACAAAATAATGCTCAGTAAGTAAATCCTCTATTTGTCTAACCCCGTAACTATTTTTCTTAATTCTTTCCTCACACTTTCTCTCCATTGTTTCCTACTAATGTCATGGCCTCATCTTACCGGAAGTACGGCCGGATGACGTTCACACAGTGCCATCTCACTCTTCATGACTGTCGGGTGGAGTTCACACAGCACCAACCTGCTCTTAATGACTACCGAGTGGGGATCACAAAGCACCTATCTAGTTTCCATAACTATCGGGTGGAGATCACAAAGCACCTACCCGTTTCTCATGACTTTCGGGTGATGATCACAAAGCATCAACCCGTTCCTAATAACTATCAGGTGATGATCACAAAGCATCAACCTGTTTCTGATAACTATCGGGTGACGATCACAAAGCATCAACCCGTTTCTGATAACTATCGGGTGACGATTACAAAGCATCAACCCGTTTCTGATAACTATCGGATGACGATCACAAAGCATCAACCCGTTTCTTATAACTATCCTCATAACACTTCTCATTCTCTCTACCCTTAGAGTAGTTGCATTCACAAAGTTCTCTACTCATAGAGCAAGTGCATACACAAAGTTTTCTACTCTTTCTTAAGTCACTTCTCAATGCACAATTGATGCATATGGATGGTTCATCTCCACTAATGCACTTATGAAATGCCAACATGCAATGTTGCAAGAATTAAGGTTCACTACTCATACTCAAACCTCTATTAGGCATTTCATCGAACAACTCAAGTGCATAATAAGACTCTACTATAATAATAATTCTATGTCTTTTTCTAACCATCCAAAATGGGAGAAAACTCCCTCACATAGCCATAATTCCTGCCATAGAATAACACTTCCAAAAAGGATTTCTCAATATCCTTCAATTCCATCTCAAACTCCATTTCCAACCCACATCTCACTTCTCATAATTGAAGTGTGTGAACAACCACAAAGCAATATTACTTTCCATTTAAAACTCCATAACATAGCATATAACATGTATATAACATACATACATAATTGCTATTAAAACCCTAATCAAGAAAATTCTCAAATCTCAACTTGGGTTGGGATTTACTTACTTTGTGATGGAGAGATCTCACTAGCACTTCCTTTCTCTTGGTTTGCTTGATTTTTCTCCACCCTTAAACAATTCAACCAAAGGCCCTCAATATTCAAATACACTCAAATTTCACAAAACTTCACATCCAAAGCAAGAATCCTTACCTTAGGATGCCTTAGATTGCTTTCCTACCCCAAATCACTCAACAAATCCCCTTAAAAACCTTGAACAAATGAAAGAGAAATGAGAGGAAGTAAGGAAGGAGAGTGGCGATGGAGAAGAAGAATGAAGGGTTTGCAATGACTTAATTCCTTTTAACACACTTTATGCACAAGCCTTCCCATTTTGCCCTTCTCTTCCTTAGGAATTCCATCTATATCCTTTGATTCATTACAAACACACCCCCACAATAACATATTCTCCATGAAAAATCCTTTCATTACTCCCCACTTTCCTACCAATTAGGGGTAGAATGGTCAAATTGCCCTTAGGGAAGAAAATATCTAACTTAACAAACATTTTGGTTGGCATTCGCGCGGCGAGGAAGCTTCTGTCGCCGCGGCGAAACTGTCCGCAGCTTCCCCGTGGCTTCAACACCTCTTCGCCGCGGCGAAGCCTGAAACACTAAACTTCTTCTATTTTCAACCAATATCAAGGCAAGTGTTCAACATATCATTCAAAGGCCACCAAACAATATACTAATGAATCAACTCAAAAAGAGCAAAAGAAGAAGTATTAACTACGTACCTCAAGTGGGGCGTTACAATTAATATGCATGTGTCTTATAAGATAAGCATAATTTTCTTCACCAATTTTTTAATTGCCAAATGGTGGTTGTATAATTGCTTCTTTAATGAAATGTTAATTATACCCTAAAGTTTAATAAATTGTTTAATTATGTCTATTGATGGGCAATTTATTAAATATAATTGATATATGGATATATGTGTGTTATATTAACAATGCATATTTTCATGTTTGATAACATGTGATGCCTATGAAGCATGTAATATGCTGTATGTTTTAGCATATTAATTATGCCATGTTATAGTTAAGTTTTAATATTTATGAAGTGTTGAAACTTATTTTATGGCATGACATTTAGTTTTAGGTTTGTAGTTTGGGATTTATGTTTATATTAGTTAACATATGGCGGATATGTATAGGGTAGATATTAAAACATTAACCTAAAACAAAACCTGATTTTAAATTTCCCTAATTAAATATTAAGTCTAAGCCTTCATTATAAGTCAATTAATTCTTTGCCATAGAATTAGAGATCCCAAGATTTCTATTATGTGAAGGGAGCTAATTTATGACATAGAATTGATTGTCTTAGTTCTTGGATATAGAAATTCACATTGTACCCAAGATTTCTATTATGTGAGGTATCCAGAAACTAGAGGCAAGGAAATGAATCATAGCTTATATGGTGATATAAAAGGAAAATGTTTCCTACTTATTGAATTTAATGGACCAAGATTTCTATTATGTGAGGCTTATTTTATAATAAAATTTGATTCCCACTAGAAATTTTAATCCAGCAAAATTTCCAATCTTTATCCAGGAAGTGTAGGATTTGAATAAATAGTGGGAGCTAATTAGATTAGCTTAATAAAAGATATATGTGACAAACACTCATAATTTTTTTTTTTTTAATTTCCTTGCACACTCTCTCAAAAATAAAAACCGTGAAAGATATAATCTACTGTGAAATCTGGATGTAACAACAGTTAGTTGGCCGTAGTAATTTCAATGATTGACTGGAGAAACTAACAATAATATTGAATTCAGAAAACGCAGCTTATGTTTAAGAATGCCATTGCCTGACCTTCTCTTTGCTGCTCCTTCTGATGAGCATAATGAATATAAAAAATGGAAGGAAGATGAACTTAAAGCTCGCTCTTATATGATGGCATCGATGAGTGACGAGCTTCAGAGAAAGTGTGAAAAGATGAAAAGTGCTAATGAAATTTACCTTGCGTTACAAGAGTTGTATTGTGAGAATTCGAGGATAAGGTAATATGAATTAAGTTCAACTTTATTCGGAATGAAGTTGAAAGAAGCCGTGTCACTAGAAGAACATGTCATGAAAATGATTAACATTCTGGGGCAATTACATGCCATGAGAATTGAAATGTCGGATACTCTCAAGGTGGATTTGGTTCTCCAATCTGTACCTCCAAGTTTCACACCTTTCATCAATAATTATCATCTCAATAGGATTGAGAGAAAACTTCCTGATTTGTTGAATGAGATTCAATAGTTTTATGATCAGGAAAGAAAAGGCAAAAGGCAAGAGGTTGTTAGTATGGCTTCTTCCAGTAAGACAAAGAAGAAAAAGCAAATGAAATCCCAAAAGAAATTGGGAACAAAACCCAAAGGAAAGGGATTTAAGAACAAGGCTGCTCCTCAAGCCAATAAATCTAAAGAAAATGGCCAATGCTTTTGGTGTAAAGAAAGTGGGCACTGGAAGAGAAATTGTCCTCTTTATCTAGAAAGTCTTAAGAAGGCTAAAGCTCTTCTCATTGTGAATACCGGATTAGGTATGTCCCAATGCTATGTCATTGAATTTGAATTAAATGTTAGTTCAAATAATTCAACCTGGATATTGGATTCAGCTGCTACTTCACATATTTGTGTTTGTTTGCAGGATCTGCAGAATAGTTTTGTTTAAGCAAAAGATCAAGTCATGTTAAGAATGGCGAATGGAACAAATGTTGCTACCGAAGCCATTGGAACATGCAGTTTGATGCTCCCATCAGGATACCTTTTGTATTTGTACGATGTCCTGTATTTTGCTAAAGCCACTAGAAATATAATTTATGTTTTTGTATTATGTAAATATGGTTACAGTGTACAATTAAATAGAAATGAATGTTTAGTTTATTTTGGAAATAAACTTGTTGGCAAAACTATCAATACAAATGGTTTGTATGTGCTAGAATTAAATGGGCATAGCATAATGAATTCCATTACTAATAAACGAACTTGAAACGAAATTTATCCTAAATTACTTTGGCATCATAGATTAGGTCATATAGAAGACAGAAGAATAATCCAGTTAGGAGAAAGTGGATTTTTAAGTTCATTGGGTTCAGAACCCTATCCGACTTGTGAATCTTGTCTTCAAGGAAAAAGGACCAAGTCACCCTTTAAAAGTAAAAGGGAAAGGGCCAAAGAATTGTTGGAATTAATACATATAGATGTACGTGGACCATTTAATGAAATGGCCAGAGGAGGTTTTCACTACTTCATTACCTTTACTAATGATTATTCAAGGTATGGGTATTTGTATTTAATGAAATACAAATCAGAATCTTTTGAAAAGTTCAAAGAATTCAAGAATGAAGTAGAGAAACAAACTGGAAAGCGGACTTACAGATGAGGAGTTGCTTCCAAGGAAGAAAAATGAGTTTTGGGATAATAAGCGAATGCCTAAGAAACATATGTAAAAATCCAATGAGTTACAAGCATATTTTACTAAAATCAAATCAACGTAATCAATTAATAATCTCATGTGACATGTAAGGTAGTAGAACCCAAATTCTCTCTGGAATCTTTGCTTTCTGAAAGAAGAAAAAAAGGCTAACGTGTCTAATTCTAGTCCGTCAGAGCCGCAATTTACAAAATAAATTTTAACAGTCCTGAATAAATATAATATTGTTTTGTGGAGAGGATGCAACTCGTAGCGCTATTAATTTGAATACATTTAACAATCAAATGAATATTGAATACGTTATACCTTACCCACGACTCAGTGGATTAGTATCCAAAACAGAGCACATATCATCTTCAAAAAGCTGCAATAATGAATTCAAGTTAAAAATAATAAAGGCTTCCTAAATTTATCGCGTAATTTTTTTTAAACCTGACATAAAAATATACCTTAAAAGCCGGGGATTCACCTCGGATAATCTTGCAAAAAAACGCAGTCGTTGTTGAGTAACTACGTTAGAATCGCTCAATCGCTGTTCACACGGACGCGCAAAACGAGAGGGAAACGCTGTAAAAAGAGTAGGAGTTGGAGGCGAATCGGTCGTGCGTAAAGAGAGCAGAGAACGTCAAGCCTTCGTCGAGTAGCCGCCATATCAAGTATTAAAGTTTGGCAAGCGTACCGCCATGCTTTTGTCTAAACAATTTAACTGGTTCGGGAGGAAGATAAAGCCTACGGTGACTGGTAGTTTGGTGGCTTACCGAATCGATCCACAAGTGAGAATTATTTGGCATAGGCTGTTACTCTGCGTAAATAATTACGGGAGAACGACATTTCCCACCCAGGTTTGGCGAAAAGACTTTTGCCCACCCTTAAAGTTTCAAAACAACACTTCCCACCCACTTAAGACCCGTTAGTAAATTCTGTTAATTGACATGGTATGATTACAGTAAAGATGAAAACACCCTTTATTATTTGAATCAAAATCCAAATCCTTAGTTGGAAAAAAAAAAAAAAAAATCTGAACAAAAATAGTTGGCCAGAATCATAAGGAATAGCAGTTGTCGACTCTTGTTGCTGCAAATCGCCGGCGAGGCCACCAAATAACCCATGGATGCTCAACCCAAATCCTCAAAAAGTAACACAAATCCAGCCAAAAATCCACCATCAAGCAAACACTTTTTTTTGTTTTGGAAATGCACCATCAAGTAAACACGGATCCGACAAAAAATCCATCACCAAACAACTAAATTCGACCACCCAAAACACCAATCAACAACACACACAAACCATTATTCAACAACACACAACATATAAACATTGGGTTAAGGGAAGCAGGGTAACAAAAAATCACGTTCAAATAAAGGAAGTTCGCGGGTTGAATGCCTGAAGTATTGGTTAAAGTCCAGCTCGTGACAAAGAGCTACCTTCACTCTTAAAAGAATCTCGATTTACTCACAAACCCAAACAAATTGGAAAATACAAAATGCGGCTTACTTCACATCACAAATGAGAAATGGTTTTAGCCACCATGACCGGCTTTCGTAAAAGCACCTTGGGCGATGGTTTTTCGATCCTATCTCTCACTTGAAGAAAGATAGCCGGCAGATATATATGCTATAATGATAGTCCTTTTTTTAGAGTAAGGTTAAGGTGAACAAGACGTGTAGTTCAATAAAATCTTAGAATGCGGCAGCTTGAAGATGAACAACACTGGCCGATTTAAGGAAAACTTTTGAATGCGATAAGATGGTTTGAAAATGAACCCATTCAATCAAGTGTGCATTCGGAGTGGAGTAAGGGCTGGGAATTTTTTAGGAATACTAGTGCGCCACCTAGGTATTTAGATACAAGAACAAAGCATGAGCAATTACTATTACATGAGCTTTCCACTAAAAAAAAAATGGGATTGCAGAAATGTTCTATTCATATGTGGTTTATTGCTTCATTATATAATGTATTATGTGAAATTCCGGATGATACAATCTTTAGAAGATCAAAACATTAAAGTATTTCTAATAGGAATATTAATTGGGAATAATATTACATAGTAGGCATGATAATGCCTCCGTAGAATATCATGTGATGTATTAGTGTGGGTGATTATAAAGTATATTACTAGGGCATTAGCATGGATAGCGGTTAAGAACTGTTTATCGAATATGTCATTTATGAGAATCACATGAATTTAAAATGTAGTCAAATTTATCATAAGATGTACTGTATTATTAATCCTTAGACCTGAGATATCACGGTTGGATTCTACATAAACGCATATGTCATATGAGTGTATAAACAGAGGCTAATTATGATATGGATAAGCCATTTGCCATTGGTGTGTTATGTGTGAGGACAAGTGATAGTCAAGATGGGATCCGTTGACTTGTATAGATTGATATCAAGTTTCTAGACAAATGTCAAGATAATTGGAAAAGGAAATCTCCGGCCGGGTATATAAAATATACTGAAAGGTTGTTTCATGGTGGACACATTATTTGTGTAATTAGATTAAAATTAAGATAAGGATTTTGACATACCATGAATCATTCTTAATTGGATTAGGAACATGAAGGATTTGATTATACAGCATGTATGATTTAAAAGGTTCGTTGGGCATATCTTCATTGTGACTTAGGGGTATGGAGCATTGCTAGATTTACCCATAATCGTGGAGTTTTGTTCATAAAGATTATGACAAAACATATCGAAATAAGACTTGATATGGGTCCCGGCTAGGCCACAGTAACCTAAGAGTCACACATAAAAACTAAAGAGAATGGAGAAATAGCCAAAGAGAGTTGATTATCCAAGGTTGGCTAGCACGTACCAAGTCGTTAATAAAGTTATTTAATATTAATCAATTTTTTTTATATTAAATTGGATTATAAGGGGTGTAATTATAAAACAATTTAAGGGTTAAATTGTTATGATAAACAATTTAAGAGTTAAATTGTTAATTGTGATTAGAAGTTAATCCAATGTTTATAATTTAAGAAGTTTAACACTTCAAAACAATTATGGAATTGTTTAAGGAAGTCCAAAACAATTATTGAATGTTTACAAGGCTACATATAAAGAAAATGATATATCAATTTTGGTAGAGACAAAAAAAACTTAAGAACCTTAAATCTCTCCTTGGCCAATTTTCTTCCTTGTGGATACTCTTTTGTTAATTTCTCTTAAAAAAGTCTCCAAGGTTGCTAAGGCTTAGGTAACAGTTTACCTTACGTTTTCAATTGATTGATTTTTTTTTTAAATATGAATACTATTATAGTATACATCATCTTCTCCATGATTCCATCTTTCAAATGGTATCAGAGCCAAGGATTTGATCCTTAGTTGTTAAAATTGGCCAAAAAGTTCATCATGTTGAATAATGTTGGAATTTTTCAAAAATTGATTGTAATTATATGATACTTGTTTGTAAGAGTTGTAGATCCATGCATGGTACCTTTATATGCCATAAAATTTGTTTTGATCATGTTTAGGTTAGCAAAAATTGGCCAAGGCTTAATTTTTGAAATTTTTTTTTTATTCATTAATTTCTTATGATTTGTTTGAAGAACTGAGGTTATGGCACAAACATCAAGATTTAAATGAAATTTAGTGTTGATTGAAGTTGGCCAAATGAGATTTGGGTTAAAATGTTGCTTGTTCAATATTTTGGCTTGAGAATAAGATTCTTGTGTTTAGGACATTGTATGGATGCCATATGTCAATTTTTGAAAAATTGATGTTGTTACAAATTTTGATTATGTGAATTTTGGCCATGACAAGTTTGTAAATTAATTGTGATTAATTAGCATACTTGTTTAGACAATTCAAATTTTAATGTTTTATAGTGATAAAATGTCAGGATGCATGGAGATGAATTTGTTCATGTGAGAAATAGTTCATATTTTTAGTACCAAAAAGGGTTGTTTGATCTTGATTACATAATTTGTTATGTTACATTTTTTGTTAAATATGTGATTATGGACATTAAAGGGTATTAAGATTATTGCCTTAAGAGTTAAGGGTAAAATTGTCTTTTGCCAAAAATGGAAAAATTGTGTGAACAAATTTAATTGTTAATTATGTGTTTGATAAGATTAATTGGATTAATGTATATTAATATTCATGTGTCTTATAGATAAACATAATTTCTTCACCAATTTTAATTGCAAATGGTGGTTGATAATTGCTTTTTAATGTAAATGTTAATTATAACCTAAAGTTTAATAAATTTTTTTAATTATGTCTATTGATGGGCAATTTTAAATATAATTGATATATGGATATATGTGTGTTATATAACATAATGCATTTTTCATGTTTGATAACATGTGATATATGAAGCATGTAATATGCTTGTATGTTTTATGCTATTAATTATGTCATTGTTATAGTTAGTTTTAAATTTATATGAAGTGTTGAAACTTAATTTTATGGCATGACATTAGTTTTAGGTTTGTAGTTTGGGGGTTTATGTGTTTATATTTAGTTGATACTATGGGATATGTATAGGGTAGATATTAAAAATTAACCTAAAAAAAAACCTGAACTTAATTTCCCTAATTAAAAATAAGTCTAAGCCTTCATTAGAGTCAATTAATTCTTTGCATAAATTAGAGATCCCAAGATTTCTTTATGTGAGGAGCTAATTTATGACTAGAATTTATTGTCTTAGTTCTGGATAAAATTACATTGTACCCAAGATTTCTATTATGTGAGGGTTTAATAGGAATTTATTTTAAGAAAGCATAATGGGTCGGATTTAACTAGTTAGGGTACCAAGATTTCTATGTGAGGTATCCAAACTAGAGGCGAAGGAAATGATATCATAGCTTATGAATTTAATGGACCAAGATTCTATTATGTGAGGTTATTAAATTTATAAAATTTGATTCCCACTAGAAATTTTAATCCAGCAAAATTTCAAATCTTTATCCAGGAAGTAGGATTTGAATAAAATAGTGGGAGCTAATTAGATTAGCTTAATAAAAGATATATTGACAAAACACTCATAATTTTTTTTTATTTTCTTGCAATCTCATCAAAATATAAAACTGAAAGATGAATAATTTACTGTTGAAAATCTGGATGATAAAAACAAGTTAGTTGGCCTAGTAATTTCAATGATGGTGAGGAAACTACAATAATATTGAATTCAGAAAACGCCAGCTTTTTAGAAAACCCTGCCGAAACCCCGCGCTCAATTTCAACAAAATGCAAATTCGTATTTGGACTTTGGTGGCGCTAAAACTAGTTATGTATTGAAACTTTTTATCTCGTGAACCCAGATCACCAGTGGTACAAGGTGTGCTTACAAGTGTTTATATAGAAAATACTTTTTAATTTGAAAATATATATACATATATAATGTTTATCTAAAACATTTTATAGCCTGCCATTGTAACCTAGAATAAGTACTCAAAAACAAAATAGCAATCATTAAGTGTGAGGTAGACTAATCACAGGAATAACAAGGCTAAATAGCAACTGATCCTGCGTTATTTCAAAGAAGGTGAAAGAGCAGAAACGCTAGAACAAAGTGGTTATCCAGATTCATGAGGATGATGTTCATACTCAATATGGATGGTGTTCAAGCGCAAAATACTCAGATGGCAGAGCAATGAAGATGACAAAGATCAAATCAAAGACATGGCAATTTCTCAACCACGAAGATGACCCTTGCCCCACCCTATATCCTCCTATCCCTCTCTCACCTACACAAACAGAGACAGGCACAGAGAGGCAACCAGTAGTATCTATGGATACCAAATTTTCTAGCACCTGATTGCAAGTCAGGCAAGAAACTTAAAAGAATGACCATATATGACATGTCACAATGATAATGTAATTTATAAACTACAACATAACATTCTGATCCCGCTAACATCAAGATTCATGATAGACTGGATTCTATACCCTTGGTATCTTCAGAAATGTTTGATAACTGTTTCCGTACTTGGTCTGCAAGTCGAGAAGTTTCCTGGTCTAACTTTAGGGGATGCCGCCTCAAACTCTGTAAAACTTCAACATTGTTATTCCTTTCAACTAAAAGCTTTGTCCTCAGTTCTAAAATTAATGTAACTGGATAGTGCTTACCTCAGAAGCCCACAAGCAATCACGTGCTTTTCTGGGGATTATGTGGATATGAGTCTGAAATTTTCACATTTCAATAAGCAAAATCAATCAGACCTTAAAGTCTTCCTCAATGAACCTTAACAATATCCCAAAACAACTATTTCTAACTTCAATAAAGTAAGCACTCCATTATATGTCTGCAACAGAACCATACATCGCTACAAATACTTTTTGTCTAAAACTTATACAACTTACGTGAAATATAACTTGCCCTGCAGCTACACCATTGTTAACCAGCAAGTTGAATGAATCTGCAAGAATCAGATTTTCAATAAGAAAAGATTACCTGCTGGTAGGAAGAGTTTCAGTAGATAATTTATAACAGTACTGTTATATTATACAATAGGATGTCATCCATATTTCTCTTGGAAAATTAAAAGCACCCATCAGTTGGTAAAATTGGAGTGAACATGTTAATTAAGTGCTGTTTTCCTCAAGAAGTAACAGCACTAAAGTTTTCAATAGAAAACTGTTAAGTTTTAAGAGGATGATCATGAATTGCTCCTCTTATTAGAAGAGTCAAAGTGAATATCTGCACAACAACTGAATCTTCCCCCAGGCCCTATGTGCTATGTAGATCATTCTAGAAATCATTGACCACATCATGCAATGACACAGACAATCACCATTTCATGTAAATAACTAATCCCCCTGTAGTTTACCTACTTGTTTGAGGAACCTAAAACCAGCCACCTCATACACAATATCAAATCAACAAATGAAAAGCAAAAAGCATGTTATTTTACGAACCGGCACTTCATATGAAGATATAATTCATGCAAAAATAAACATAACTGTGCATTTATGCACATGCACACAGGTGTCATTAGATTCATGAGACCAACCCCAAAGTTGAGCGGAGTTTAACTCTTAAAACACTGGTACAAAATAAAATTTACAAGGCCAATAAAAATCTCAAACAACTAATGGAAAATTTTTATATATTTTATAGCCAAGACATTAATAGGAAAAAAAAAACCCAGGGGGAGAGGGAGTGAGAGACAAATTGATTATAACTGCAGTAAAGAAAGTTTAATACAAACCAGAACCCGTTGTTTTCATGATTGCATTGCTGATAATAGGCACTTTGGAACACATTGCAGCAATCACCTGAATAACATCACGAAAATGGGCCAGAAATAACAAAAGGAAATGAGATAGTTTGATCAAAGAAGATATGAACTCTACACATTTAAAAGAATTATTAATCTCCTCAAATGTTCTTCCAATATCCATTACAAAATGCACGTAGTTGCAGGTATGTCAATGAATACATTAAATTACCGCAAATGGACATCCACCAAAGAATTTCCAAGAAAAAATCTATCATTAAAACCGAACTACTAGAAGTTTTACAAGAGTCCAGGTAACATAAAGTAACTATAGCAATGCAGTGTAAGCCATAAATGATTAAAACAGATTGACCAAAACAATTCTAAGGGTACTTACAGATGGAGGAGTTGCTTCCAAGGAAGGAAAATGAGATTTTGGGATAATAAGCGAATGCCTAAGAAACATATGTAAAAATCCAATGAGTACACAGCATATTTTACTAAATAATCAAATCAACGTGTAATCAATTAATAATCTCATGTGACATGTAAGGTAGTAGAACCCAAATTCCTCTCTGGAATCTTTGCTTTCTGAAAGAAAGAAAAAAAAGGCTAACGTGTCTAATTCTAGTCCATCAGAGCCGCAATTTACAAAATAAATTTTAACAGTCCTGAATAAATATTAATATTAGTTTTGTGGAGAGGATGCAACTCGTAGCGCTAATTAATTTGAATACATTTAACAATCAAATGAATATTGAATACGTAATACCTTACCCACGACTCAGTGGATTAGTATCCAAAATACAGAGGCACATATCATCTTCAAAAAGCTGCAATAATGAATTCAAGTTAAAAATAATAAAGGCTTCCTAAATTTATCGCGTAATTTTTTTCTAAACCTGAAATAAAATATACCTTAAAAGCCGGGGATTCACCTCGGATAATCTTGCAAAAAACGCAGTCGTTGTTTTGAGTAACTACGTTAGAATCGCTCAATCGCTGTTCACCGGACGCGCAAAACGAGAGGGAAACGCCTGTAAAAAGAGTAGGAGTTGGAGGGGAATCGGTCGTGCGTAAATGAGAGCAGAGAACGTCAAGCCTTCTTCGAGTAGCCGCCATATCAAGTATTAAAGTTTGGCAAGCGTACCGCCATGCTTTTGTCTATAACAATTTAACTGGTTCTGGTTTGAGGAAGATAAAGCCTAACGGTGACTGGTAGTTTGGTGGCTTATCCGAATCGATCCACAAGTGAGAATTATTTGTCATAGGCTGTTTACTCTGCGTAAATAATTACGGGAGAACGACATTTCCCACCCAAGGTTTGGCGAAAAGACTTTTGCCCACCCTTAAAGTTTCAAAACAACACTTTCCCACCCACATTTAAGACCCGTTAGTAAATTCTGTTAATTGACATGGTATGATTACAGTAAAGATGAAAACACCCTTTATTATTTGAATCAAAATCCAAATCCTTAGTTGGAAAAAAAAAAAAAAAAATCTGAACAAAAATAGTTGGCCAGAATCATAAGGAATAGCAGTTGTCGACTCATGTTGCTGCAAATCGCCGGCGAGGCCACCAAATAACCCATGGATGCTCAACCCAAATCCATCACAAAGTAACACAAATCCAGCCAAAAATCCACCATCAAGCAAACACTTTTTTTTGTTTTGGAAATGCACCATCAAGTAAACACGGATCCGACAAAAAATCCATCACCAAACAACCTAAATTCGACCACCCAAACACCAATCAACAACACACAAACCATTATTCAACAACACACAACATATAAACATTGGGTTTAAGGGAAGCAGGGTAACAAAAAATCACGTTCAAATAAAGGAAGTTCGCGGGTTGAATGCCTGAAGTATTGGTTAAAGTCCAGCTCGTGACAAAGAGCTACCTTCACTCTTAAAAGAATCTCGATTTACTCACCAAACCCAAACAAATTGGAAAATCAAAATGCGGCTTTACTTCACATCACAAATGAGAAATGGTTCTTAGCCACCATGACCGGCTTTCGTAAAAGCACCTTTGGGCGATGGTTTTTCGATCCTATCTCTCACTTGAAGAAAGATAGCCGCAGAGATATATGCTATAATGATAGTCCTTTTTTAGAGTAAGGTTAAGGTGAACAAGACGTGTAGTTCAAAATAAAATCTTAGAATGCGGGCTTGAAGATGAACAACACTTGGCCGATTTAAGGAAAACTTTTGAATGCGATAAGATGGTTTGAAATGAAACCCATTCAATCAAGTGTGCATTCGGAGTGGAGTAAGGGCTGGGAATTTTTTAGGAATACTAGTGCGCCACCTAGGTATTTAGATAACAAGAACAAAAGCATGAGCAATTACTATTAATGAAGCTTTCCACTAAAAAAAAAATGGGATTGCAGAAATGTTCTTATTCAATGTGGTTTATTGCTTCATTATATAATGTATTTATAGTGAAATGTCCGGATGATTACAAATCTTTAGAAGATCAAAACATTAAAGTATTCCCTATATAGTGTAATATTAATTGGGCAATAATATTACATAGTAGGCATGCTGAATGCCTCCGTAGAATATCATGTGATGGTATTAGTTGGGTGATTATAAAAGTTATATTACTAGGGCATTAGCATGGATACGCGGTTAATGAACTGTTTATCGTATGATCATTTATGAGAATCACATAGACATTTAAAATGTAGTCAAGGATTTATCATAAGATGTACTGGTATTATTAATCCTTAGACCTGAGATATCACGGTTGGATTCTGCATAAACGCATATGATCATATGGTGTATAAACACGAGGGCTAATTATGCCATATGGAATAAAGCCAATTTAGCCATGTGTGTTAGTGTGAGGACAAGTGATAGTCAAGATGGGATCCGTTGACTTAGTATAGATTGATATCAAGTTTCTAGACAAATGTAAGATATATTGGAAGGGAAATCTCCGGCCGGAGTATATAAAATGTTACATGAAAGGTTGTTTCATGGGACACATTCCATTTTGTATTAGATTAAAATTAAGATAGGATTTTGACATACCATGAATCCATTCTTAATTGAGATTAGACATGGAAGGATTTGATTATACAACGTGTATGATTGTAAAAGGTTTGTTGGTGTATATCTTCATTGTGACTTAGGGGTATAGAGCATTGCTAGATATTACCATAATCAGTGAGAGTTTTGTTCATAAAGAGTTATGACAAAACATATCGAAAATAGACTGTGATATGGGCCCAAGGCTAGGCCACAGTGAACCTAAGATGTCACACATAAAAACTAAGGAAAATGGAGAAATAGCCAAAGAGAGTTGATTATCCAAGGTTGGCTAGCACGTACCAAGCGTAATAAAGTTATTTATATTAATCATTTTTTTTATATTAAATTGGATTAAAGGGGTGTAATTATAAACAATTAAGGTTAAATTGTTATATAAACAATTTAAGAGTTAAAATTAATGTGAGTAAATGTTAATCCAATGTTATAATTTAAGAAGTTTAACAACTTCATAACAATTATGGAATTGTTTAGGAAGTCCAAAACAATTATTGAATGTTTTTACAAGGCTTCTATAAAGAAAATGATATATCAATTTTTTGTGTAGAGAAAAAAAAACTTAAGAACCCTAAATCTCTCACTTGGCCAAATTTTCTTCCCTTGGTGTGGATACTCTTTTGCTTAATTTCTCTTAAAATTAAGAGTCTCCAAGGTTGCTAAGGGCTTAAGGTAACATGTTCTACCTTACTTTTCAATTGATTGAATTTTTTTTTTTTTTTAACTATGACTATACTTATTATAGTATAATATGCGTGATTCTCCATGCATCCATCTTTCAAATGGTATCAGAGCCAAGGATTTGATCTTATTTGTCTAAACTTGCCAAAAAGTTCATGTCGTATGTTGAAAAATGTTGGGTAATTTTTCAAAATTGGATTGTGAAGTTATATGATAGCTTGTTTTGTAAGAGTTGTAGATCCATGCATGTGTATCCTTTATATGCCATAAAAATTTGATTTTGACCATGTTGGGTACGAGCAAAAATTCGGCCAAGAGAGACTTAACCTTTTTTGAATTTTTTTTTTTTATTTCAATTAATATTCTTATGACTTTTGTTTGAAGAACTGAAGGTTATGGCACAAACATCAAGTTTAATGAACTTTTAGTGTTGATGAAGTTGGCAAATGAGTTTGGGTTAAAATGTTGCTTGTTCAATATTTATGGCTTGGGAATAAGATTCTTGATGGTTAGGACATTGTATGGATGCTATATGCAATTTTTGAAAAATTGATGTTGTTCACATGTTTTTGATTATGTGATATTTTTGGCCATGACACAGTTTGTAAATTAATTGTTGATTAATTAGCATACTTGTTTAGACAATTCAAATTAATGTTTTATAGTGATAAAATGCTCATGGATGCAGGAGATGAATTTTGTTCATGTGAGGAATAGTTGCATATTTTTAGTTACGCGCAAAAGGGGTTGTTTGATCTTGATTCACATAATTTGTTATGTTACATTGTGTTTGTTAAATATGTGATTATGGACATTAAAGGGTATTAAGATAATTTGCCTTAAGAGTAGGGTAAAATTGTCTTTGTGCCAAAATATGGAAAATATGTGAACATAATTTAATTGTAATTATGTGTTTGATAAGATTAATTGGATTAATGTATATTAATATGTCATGTGTCTTATAAGATAAACATAATGTTCTTCACCAATTGTTAATTGTCAAATGTTGGTTGAATAATTGCTTATTTATGTAAATGTTACATTATAACCAAAGTTTAATAAATTATTTTTAATTAATGCTTATTGATGGGCAATGTTGAATATAATGATATATGAGATATATGTGTGTTATATCAACATAATGCATTTTTGTCATGTTTGATAACATGTTGATATATGAAGCATGCATATGCTTGTATGTTTTATGCGTATTAATTATGTCATTGTTATAGTTAAGTTTTAATATTTATATGAAGTGTTGAAACTTAATTTTATGGATGACATTGTTTTAGGTTTGTAGTTTGGGGGTTTAGTTTATATTTAGTTGATACGTATTGTGGATATTATAGGGTAGATATTAAAACTTAACTAAAAATAAAACCTAAACTTAAATATTCCCTAATTAAAAATAAGTCTAAGCCTTCCATTACGAGTCAATTAATCTTTGTCATAAAATTAGAGATCCCAAGATTTCTTTATGTGAGGGATGCTAATTATAGACTTAGAATTTATTGTCTTAGTTCTGGATAGAAATTTACATTGTACCCAGATTTCTATTATGTGAGGGTTAAATAGGAATTTATTTTAAGAAAGCATAATGGGTCGGATTTAACTAGTGTAAGGTACCAAGATTTCTAATGTGAGGTATCTGAAACTAGAGGCGAGGAAATGATCATAGCTTATTGAATTTAATGGACCAAGATTCTATTATGTGGGTTTATTAAATTTGATAAGAATTTGATTCCCACTAGATTTTTAATCCAGCAAAATTTCTGAATCTTTATCCAGGGAAGTATAGGATTTGAATAAATAGTGGGAGCTAATTAGATTAGCTTAATAAAAGATATATATAACAAAACACTCATAATTTGTTTTTAATTTTCTTGCAGTATCTTCATAAGATATAAAACACTGAAAGATGAATAATTTACTGTTGAAAATCCTGGATGATAAGAACAGTGTAGTTGGCCATAGTAATTTCAATGATTGGCTGAGGAAACTGACAATAATATTGAATTCAGAAAACGCAGCCTATATTTAGAAACACCCTTGCCTGAACCTCCTCCTTCTGATGCTCCTTCTGATGAGCATAATGAATATAAAAAATGGAAGGAAGATGAACTTAAAGCTCGCTCTTATATGATGGCATCGATGAGTGACGAGCTTCAGAGAAAGTGTGAAAAGATGAAAAGTGCTAATGAAATTTACCTTGCGTTCAAGAGTTGTATTGTGAGAATTCGAGGATAAGGTAATATGATTAAGTTCAACTTTATTCGGAATGAAGTTGAAAGAAGCCGTGTCAATAGAAGAACATGTCATGAAAATGATTAACATTCTGGGACAATACATGCCATGAGAATTGAAATGTCGGATACTCTCAAGGGGATTTGGTTCTCCAATCTGTACCTCCAAGTTTCACACCTTTCATCAATAATTCATCATTCAATAGGATGAGAGAAAACTTCCTGATTTGTTGAATGAGATTCATAGTTTTATGATCAGGAAAGAAAAGGCAAAGGCAAGAGGTTGTTAGTATGGCTTCTTCCAGTAAGACAAAGAAGAAAAAGCAAATGAAATCCCAAAAGAAATTGGGAACAAAACCCAAAGGAAAGGGTTTAAGAACAAGGCTGCTCCTCAAGCCAATAAATCTAAAGAAAATGGCCAATGCTTTGGTGTAAAGAAAGTGGGCACTGGAAGAGAAATTGGCCTCTTTATCTAGAGTCTTAAGAAGGCTAAAGCTCTCTCATGAGAATACCGGATAGGTATGTCCCAATGCTATGTCATTGAATTTGAATTAAATGTTAGTTCAAATAATTCAACCTGGATATTGGATTCACTGCTACTTCACATATTTGTGGTTGTTTGCAGGATCGCAGAATAGTTTTGTTTAAGAAAAGATCAAGTCATGTTAAGAATGGCGAATGGAACAAATGTTGCTACCGAAGCCATTGGAACATGCAGTTTGATGTCCCATCAGGATACCTTTTGTATTTGTACGATGTCCTGTATTTTGCTAAAGCCACTAGAAATAAATTTATGTTTTTGTATTATGTAATATGGTTACAGTGTACAATTAAATAGAAATGAATGTTTAGTTATTTTGGAAATAAACTTGTTGGCAAAACTATCAATACAAATGGTTGTTGTGCTAGAATTAAATGGGCCTAGCATAATGAATTCCATTACTAATAAACGAACTTGAAACGAAATTTACCTAAATTACTTTGGCATCATAGATTAGGTCATTAGAAGACAAGAAGAATAATCCAGTTAGGAGAAAGGGGATTTTTAAGTTCATTGGGGTCAGAACCTATCCGACTTGTGAATCTTGTCTTCAAGGAAAAAGGACCAAGTCACCCTTTAAAAGTAAAAGGGAAAGGGCCAAAGAATTGTTGGAATTAATACATATAGATGTACGTGGACCATTTAATGAAATGGCCAGAGGAGGTTTTCACTACTTCATTACCTTTACTAATGATTATTCAAGGTATGGGTATTTGTATAATGAAATACAAATCAGAATCTTTTGAAAAGTTCAAAGAATTCAAGAATGAAGTAGAGAAAAAAACTGGAAAGGTATTAAATTCTTCGATCAGATCGTGGAGGTGAATATTTAAGTACGGAATTTCGAGATTTTCTAAAAGAAAAAAATGAGATTATATCACAATTAACTCTCCATTTACACCACAACACAATGATGTATCTGAAAGGAGAAATCGTACTTATTGGATATGGTGCGATTGATGATGACTTTTACGGACTTGCCGATTTACTTGTGGGGGTATGCCACAAACAACAGTGCATATTTTAAATAGAGCACATCTAAATCAGTCCAAAAAAACACCATATGAAGTGGGTATGGCAAACCACCTAGTTTTAACTATTTAAAGGTCTGGGGTTGTCCAGCTTATGTCAAGATTGAAAAATGTCGATTTATAGGATATCCTAAAGAAAGTTTAGGATATATTTTTACTTCCCTATTGATCAAAGAATTTCAATCAATAGAAATGCATGTTTCTTTGAGAAAGAATTCTTAGAAGAAGAGGTGCAGGAAGAAAAATTAAACTCAAAGAATATTCTGAAGAGTCTCAAATGATCATACTCCGATAGGTGAAACCAGAGTAAGACCTTCAACGCATGACACAATGGTTCCAGCCCGTAAATCTTCTAGAATATCTCGACCTCCAGAGAGATATTATGGCTTTCTACATGAAAAAGTTTTTGAATCTTTTTCAAGGGAGAAGTTGCATCGAGATGATCCTAAAACTTATGAAGAGGCGATATTAGATATCGATTCTGAAAGATGGCTAGAAGCGATGAATTCTGAAAGGAAATCCATGTACACTAATCAAGTTTGACACTTGTTGATCCTCCAGAAGGAATAGTTCCTATTGGTTGTAAATGGGTCTTAAGAGAAGGTTGGCGCAGATGGAAAGGTAGAGACCTATAAGGCTAGACTGGTAGCGAAAGGTATACTCAGAAACAAGGGTTGGATTATGAGGAACTTTCTCACCAGTTGCAATACTTAAATCCATCATAATTATGCTAGCCATAGAGCACACATGTTATGAAATTTGGCAAATGGATGTCAAGACCGCGTTCCTCAATGGATTTATTGGGAAAACATATATATGCAACAACCTGAAGGTTTTGTATCCAATGCTGAAAGACATAAAGTGTGCAAATTGTATATATCCATTTATGGATTGAAGCAAGCTTCCAGAAGTGGAATATTCAATTTGATGAAACAATTAAAACTTTTGGTTTATAAAGAATCGGATGAACCGTTGTGTATACAAGTGGGTAAAAGATCATGTCATCATTTCCTCAGATATATGTAGATGACATATTATAATGAGGAAATGATATGGCATGATGACTGAAGTTAAGATTGGTTGTTCAAAGCTTTCTCAATGAAAGATTTGGAAGAAGTAAATTACATCCTAGGAATTCGCATATATAGAAATAGAGCAAAATGATGATAGGGTTATCTGAGCGATGTATATAGAGAAAATGTTGAAAAGGTTCAACATGCAAGACTCCAAAAGAGGTTTTTTGCCTTGCAGTCATGGACTACATCTTAAGGATATGAGTCCTAAGACTGATCAGAAGCGACAGGGATGGTATAAACCTCCGCTTCAGCGTGGGTAGTCTTATGTACGCGTGATATGTACAGGTCTGATGGTACTCACCATGCTTCCCAAATGACTATAGCCCCTTGGTCCTGGGTTCGAGTGGTAGGGAAGGCGAAAGAAAACCCTAAGGGGGGACAATACCGAGTGAATTCACACTCTGGTCTGGGCCTAGGCCAGCCGGGCAAGCCGGCAGAAGGCTGGGTGTGACATTTAAAAGGCGCAGCCTGATGGTACTCATGGTGCTTCCCATTTGCCTATAGCCCCTGGGCATGGGTTCGAGTCATGGAGGAGGCGAAAGAAATCCCTTAAGAGGGGGGGGGGGGGGTGGGAGGGGTGGGACAGTACACCGAGTAGAATCCACCGGGTCTGGGCCTAGACCCGCTGGGCAAGCCGGCAGAAGGCTGGGTCTGACATTTAAATGCTAGCCTGATGGTACTCACCATGCTTCCCAATTGACTATAACCCCTTGATCTTGGGTTCGAGTGGTGGGGGAGGCGAAAGAAATCCCTTAAGGGGGGAGGGGGGGGACTGTACTGAGTAGAATGGTCATGATAGTGGGCCTAGGGCGAGCCCAGCCCAGCCGTGCCCACGGTGAGATTGGGTCGTGACATTTAAAAGGCGCCTTTTAAATGTCACACCCAGCCTTCTTCTGGCTTGCCCGGCGGGCCTAGGCCCAGACCCGAGTGTGAATTCTACTCGGTACTGTCCCCCCTCCCCCCCTTAAGGGATTTCTTTCGCCTCCCCCATGGCTCGAACCCATGCCCAAGGGGCTATAGGCAAATGGGAAGCACCATGAGTACTATCAGGCCCCCTTAAGAGAGAGGGGGGGGGGACAATATCGAGTAGAATTCACACTCGGGTTTGGGCTTAGGCCCGCAGGGCAAGCCGACAGAAGGCTGGGTGTGACACAAGGCCTGATATAGCTTATGCTGTAAGTATTGCGAGCAGATATCAATCAAATCCAGGAGAGAAACGTCGGTCAGCAGTTAAAACTATCTTTAAGTACTTGAGAAGGACTAAAGATTTAATACTGAGTTATGGAGGTTCAGAATTGAAAATCCAGGGATACTCAGATTCTGATTTTCAATCAGATGTGGATGATAGAAAATCTACATCCAGATTCATCTTCACATGTAATAGAGGAGCAATTAGTTGGAAAAGTTCCAAACAATCGACCACTGTCGACTCCACTACAGAAGCTGAATATATTGCCACTTCAAAAGCAGCAAAAGAAGGTGTGTGGATACGCAAATTTGTAGCTGAACTTGACGTGGTTCCGAACATGAGTTATCCGATAACCTTGTTCTGCGATAATAATGGTGCTATTGCACAAGCAAAAGAACCAAGAGCACGCCAAAAATCAAAACATATTCAGCGTAAATATCATATTTTGAGAGAGCTTGTTGAAGCTGGAGAAATTTTGGTGCAGAAAACACCTTCCGCAGATAACGTAGTTGATCCACTTACTAAAGCGATGACACATAAGCAATTAGATCATCATCTTGAGAAGATCGGTATTAGATACCACAACGATTGACTCTAGTGCAAGTGGGAGTTTTGTTAGTGTATGCCCTAGGAACCAATCGTGTCGTCAGTTCCAAGGCATTATGTTTTGTATATATATATATGTTAATGTATATATTTTGTATATACATTTTATCTTATCAATAGAAGAAAATGTTCTTATTTCACATGTGGTTTATTGCTTCATTTATATATATGTATTACATGTGAAATGTCCGGATGGTACAAATCTTTAGAAGATCAAAATCATCAAAGTATTCCCTACATATAGGGGCGGACCCAGGCCTTTTGAGGGTAGGCCCAGGCCTACCCTCAACTTTTAAAAAAAATGTGTAAAGTTTTTTAAGTTTTTTTTAAATGTTAAGAAAAGTAAAAGTTAAAAAAATATAAAAGTGAGGCTTTGTCTTTTTGCGTTTTCCACTTTTTCTTCCCCAATTCCCAACTTCTCTTTTACTGTAATTGTAAAAGCTCTACAGACTACATGTGACGGCTGGGTTCAACCTGCAAAGAAATTAAAAAAATCTCCCTCTCAACTTCTCTCACTCACGTCCTGAAGGTTAGTCTACTGTTTTAAGTTTAAATAAGATTGATATTATGTAAGATTGATGTTAAAATTTTGGGTGCTTTAAGCTTTCAAATGCGGAGAAAGGTCCACCCCTGTCGGCCACTGATTGTGGCTGCCTGGATTTTTGAAGTCATGTAGAAATTGGTTGTTGAATATAGTTTTTTCTATTTTCGGAAAACTTACTTTTTTATAATAAATATTTATCTCCTTGACTTTACTAGTTTACATACCCTTGGTTTGCCAGTGCGGCAAGGATGCTTGGTTGGTTTTTAACCAATTGTTTCAGTCTTTGCTTAAGAGAATGATGGGGCTACATGGTGGCAATATTTGGATTTTTGAAGTCTTGTAGTAGGAAATTAGTTGCATATAGTTGGATTGGTTATTGAAAAATCTGCTTGTTGCATAATTAAAAATTGTACCATTTTCCCTTTTTGGAGGATGCTTAGTCAATTTATAAACATTTGATTGATTCATTGCTTAAGATAAGATAGCAAAGTGACTATTTATTGTTGAAAAAGTAAGATCGACTGGTTGGCTAGAAATATGGGAGAAAAAGGAAGCAATATTTGGAATTTTCAAATGTCACAGAAAATTATAGAAATTTGTAAAAACTTTGCTGGCGTAATTAAATATTAGTCTCCTGATTTTTAAAAGACACACTAACACATATCCTTTTGATTATGAATTTATTTACCCCTGGCTTGCTTTTGTGCCAAGATACTTGGCTGGTTTGTAACAAGTTGTTCAGTTCTTGTCTTTGTGAAGACATGATTTACCCTTTGGTTTGTAACAATCTATAAAAATGAATGGCCTCCATCTCTCATTGGATGCAATTAAATATTTAAATGTATCATGTATGGTGTGTTAAATTAAAATATGTCTTATGTATCATGTATATTGTATTTAAATGTATCATAGTTTGTTCATGTATCTTATTCAAGAGAAAGTTAATTAAGTTGCTATATTAATTAGTTTTTTTTTTTTTTTTTTTATAGGAATCTCTTTGACTCTTATTTTTGGGATCCCATTTTGGTACTAACTCATTATATGTTTATCGGATTTGGAATCCAAAGCATTAACAAATAAGATTATGATATCGAATTATTTCAAGAGACTAAAGAAAAGTCCAGCAAAAAATGTTGATGGAGACTCTACTGATATTGAGGTTAATCAAACCCCATTAGAAGAAGAAGCCCCACAACAACGACAACAACACCAAGAAAAAGAAGCTCAACCTTTAATCGGTGTGTTCAATTTAGATGAGCTTGAAACTGACCCAGGATTGAGGATACCAATTAACAAGCTTTGTTGTACTGACAAACAAAAAGAGGAAATTCGAAGAGCATACTTGTTGAAAGGTCCTTGCCAACCTAAAGATCGTAACTTTCTTTTCACTCTTTTTGGAGATAAAAAGCATAGGTTTACATCAGAGTGGTACAAAGAAGGTTCATGTTTGATGGAATATAGTGTGGCAAAAGATGCAATCTTCTGTTTGAATTGTTATCTTTTCAAACTCGATTATGGTGACCAAGCAGGTGGTGAAGTTTTTGTGAATAAGGGATATAATAACTGGAAAGATAAAGCAAATGTGAAAAAATATGTTGGTGATCATTAGAGTACTCATAACCAATGTCATGCCAAGTGTGATAATTTGATGAACCAAAGGTAACACATCGATGTAAATCTTGCTTGCGTGTCGAAAAAGGGCAAATTGGACTATCGCATTCGCTTGAAATTTAGGGGTGAGCACGGGTAGCGGTAGAACCGGAACCGGAACCGGAACCTACCCAGAACCTGCACTGTGAGGGTAGGTTCCGGTTCCAATTTTTTGGAACCGCTACTGTACGGTTCCGGTTCCGGTTCTTGCATGTGGAGGAACCGGAACCGAAACCGAAACCTGTAAAAAGGGTACCCTGTTTGGAACCTGTAGGGGGTACCCAGTTTGGAACCTGTTTGGAACCTGTTTTTGGAACCTGTTTAGAACCTATTTTGGAACCTGGACTATAATAAAATATTTGTGAAATGTAAATAATGGGGGAGTTTCTATTATTTTACATATAAAATAATTTAAAATAGAAAAAGTTAAAATTTTTAGAATAACCTAATTAAATAAATATACGAATACAATTATACTTATTACATATAAATTACACTATATTAAAATCTTTAATATATTATAATACATTAATATTAAAGTTTTGATCAATTAAGTGAATAATTGGAATTATGATCCAATTAGAAGTGTTTTACATTTTTAATGTTATTAAAAGAATTATTTTTGAATAAAATAGTATATTTGATTGAGTAATAATATATTTAGTTATTTACTTCAATTATCAATTCTACGTTATCGATTAAATTAGTACTTAATTAATTATATATGATAATTGATAAACTTAATAAATTTAATTCCTAGTTAATATCATACTTAATCAATTATACATTATATTATAGTGAAATGATTACTTAATTATTAAATTTTATAACATTACTTAATTGATTTATAGTATAATTAATTATAGCATTACATTCATTGATTACTACTTAATAATTGACTTAATTTTAACATAATTAATAGTTAATTAATTGACTTATAATTAGAAATTTATTAATTATAGTATTACGTTATAGATTTATAGTATAATTACTTAATCAATTATAAATTTTATTATAAACATTAGTACAAACTTAATTAAATAATTAAAATTTAATTAATATAATATTACATTAAAAATTTATAGTATGATTACTTAATATTAATTAACATAAATTACATTATATTAAATATTATATAATTAATTTAACATTATATTAAATAATTACTTATTGATTATGTCATTATATTATAAATATTAGTAATTACTAATTTACTACATAAACATTACATAATACTTATTAATGATAAGAAATTTAATTAATTATAAACATTACCTTATAAACATTTCATTATAACATTAATTAAGCATTAAATTATAGTTAATAATTCTCAAATAATTATAATATTTTATATTACATTATATATTATGATCACTTACTTAATTATAGCATTACATAGTTAAATGATTACATAATTACATAATTAGTTATTGAATTTATAACATTACATTATAACATTAGTAATTTACTATTTACTATATTATTACATTACTTAATTAAACGATTAAAAATTTTAATTAATTATAACATTACCTTGCATATTATATATGATTACTTAATCAATTAAACATTCCATTATAAATATTAGTATATTTAATCAATATTTGAAATTTAATTAATTATAATATTAAATTATAGATTTATAGTATGATTACTTAATTCATTATAACATTACATTATACTATTATAGTATGATCATATAATTATATAACATTACATAATTAAATTATTACTTAATTGATTATGATTATGATATTATGTTTTTAAACATTAGTAATTACTAATTTACTACATAAACATTAGCACAATATTTAATTAAATGATAAGAAATTTAATTAATTATAACATTACCTTATAAACATTTCATTAAAACATTAATTAAGCATTACATTATATTAAATAATTACTCAAATAAATTTATAATATTATTATATTACATTATATATTATGATTACTTACTTAATTATAGCATTACATAGTTAAATGATTACATAATTACATAATTAGTTATGAATTTATAACATTACATTTAAAACATTAGTAATTTACTAATTTACTATATTATTACATTACTTAATTAAACGATTAAAATTTAATTAATTATAACATTACCTTACATATTAATATGATTACTTAATCAATTATAACATTTCATTATAAACATTAGTATATTTAATCAAATGATTTGGAATTTAATTAATTATAATATTAAATTATAGATTTATAGTATGATTACTTAATTCATTATAACATTACATTATACTATTATAGTATGATCATATAATTAATATAACATTACATAATTAAATGATTACTTAATTGATTATGAGTTATGTATTATGTTTTAAACATTAGTAATTACTAATTTACTATATAAACATGAGCACAATATTTAATTAAATGATAAGAAATTTAATTAATTATAACTTACCTTATAAATATTTCATTATAAACATTAATTAAGCATTACATTATAGTTAAATAATTACTCAAAAATTATAATATTATTATATTACATTATATATTATGATCACTTACTTAATTATAACATTACATAGTTAAATGATTACATAATTACATAATTAGTTATGAATTTATAACATTACATTATAACATTAGTAATTTACTAATTTACTATATTATTACATTACTTAATTAAACGATTAAAATTTTAATTAATTATAACATTACCTTAAATATTTATAATATGATTATTTAATCAATTATAACATCCATTATAAACATTAGTATATTAATCAAATGATTTGAAATTTAATTATTATAATATTAAATTATAGATTTATAGTATGATTACTTAATTCTTATAAACATTACATTATACTATTATTATATCATATAATTAATATAACATTACATAATTAAATGATTACTTAATTGATTATGAGTTATGAATTATTTTTTAAACATTAGTAATTACAATTTACTACATAAACATTAGCACAATCTTAATTAAATGATAAGAAATTTAATTAATTATAACATTACCTTATAAACATTTCATTATAACATTAATTAAGCATTACATTATAGTTAAATAATTATCTCAATTAAATTATAATATTATTATATTACATTATAATTATGATCACTTACTTAATTATAGCTTACATAGTTAAAATGATTACATAATTACATAATTAGTTATGAATTTATAACATTACATTATAACATTAGTAATTTACTATTTACTATATTGTTACATTACTTAATTAAACGATTAAAATTTTAATAATTTAACATTACCTTACATATTTATAATATGATTACTTAATCAATTATAACATTCTATTATAAACTTGTATATATTAATCAAATAATTTGAAATTTAATTAATTATATATTAAATTATAGATTTATAGTATGATTACTTAATTCATTATAACATTACATTATACTATTATAGTATGATCATATATTAATATAACATTACATAATTAAATGATTACTTAATTGATTATGACATTATATTATAAACATTAGTAATTTACAATTTACACAATACTTAATCAAATTATTATAATTTTATTAATTATAACATTATATTAAAATTTTATGGTATGATTATTTAATTAATTATAATATTCTATTATAAACAATTTACAATACTTAATTAAATGTAACAATTTAATTAATATAATATTACATTATAATTAAATAGTGTATTACTTAATTAATTATAACATTACAATTTACATTGTAGTATTATCACTTTAATTAATTATAACATTACAATTTACATTGTAGTATTGATCACTTATTTAATTATAACATTACTAGTTTCTATATTAAATTTACTAAATTATATTAGGTATATTATAAATACCCAATTGACCAATTTAACATTAAATTAATAATATTAATAATTTATTTTATGTGAATTGTGATGAATAATAGTTTGTGTTTTGGTTTTGATTGACGAATTTTATGTGAATTGTGATGAATTGATTGACGCAAGTGTTGCTTAGAGATTACAGGTTATGAGTTACATTGGACACAAATGAATGAATAATGAAAATTTGTTAGGGGTGTATTTGTAAACTTATAAGGTGTTTTTGTTATTTTTTAAACTAATAGGGGGGTAATTGATTTTTTATAGGGTACCCTGGAAAGGAACCGGAACCTGCATTTTAGGTTCCGGTTCCTTGAATTGAAGAACCTGCACTATGCGGTTCCGATTCTGGTTCCTTTTTTTGGGAACCTGCACTGTGCGGTTCCGGTTCTGGTTCCTCTGAAAAATGTAGGGTACCCGAAACCGCTCACCCCTAGCTTGAATGCATCAATTGATTGCATTAGATTCCTTTTACATCAAGGATTAGCATTTCGTGGTCATGACGAGTCGGTTGAATATGAAAATCAAGGTAACTTTATGGAAATATTGAAGTTTCTATCCAATCACAATGATGACATAAAGAAAGTTGTGCTGGGAAATGCTCCAAAAAACCATCAACTGACGGCCCCCAAAATCCAGAGGCAACTAACTAGTGTTTGTGCTCAATTGACGACTAAGAAAATTATTGCAGAAATTGTGAGAGATAAACAACCATTTTCTTTACTAGTTGATGAATCTCGTGATGTGGCAGTGAAAGAACAAATGGCTATTGTTTTTCGCTATGTGGACAAAATAGGTTGTGTTATTGAATGTTTTATTTGGATTGTGCATGTTAAGAATATTTCTGCAAAGTCTTTGAAAATTGCAATAGATGCCTTTTTTGTAAAGTATGGATTGAGTTTGACAAGATTACGGGGGCAAGGTTACGATGGAGCAAGCAATATGAGGGGTGAGTTCAATGGTTTGAAGACTTTGATATTGAGAGAAAATAAATCTGCTTTCTACATTCATTGTTTCTCTCATCAACTCCAATTGGCGCTGGTCAAAGTTGTAAGTAAACATTCAGCTTTGGGTGAATTTTTTCAAACTCTTTCTATGTTATCAAACACTGTAACAGCATCTTGCAAGCGCAGAGATCTTCTACGTGATAAACAGTATGAATATGTGATATCTTTGATTTCTAATGGTAATATTCTGACGGGACGGGGTTTAAATCAAGAATGCACCATTAAACGACCAGGAGATACATGTTGGGGTTCACACATAGGGACAATTCATAGTGTCATAAACTTATTTTCTTCTGTTGTTGATGTGCTCAGAGTGATTGAGATTGAAGGAGATGATTGGCAAAACAAAAGTCAAGCAAGGAGTTTATTACGAATCATGGAGAATTTTGAATTCGTCTTTTTGTTATTCTTGATGAAGAAAGTATTAGGAATCACATATGAACTGTCATAGGCATTACAAAGAAAAGATCAAGATCTTCTTAATGCCATGCAGTTTGTACAAATTTCGAAGCGTTGATTGCATAAATTGAGAAATGAAGACACTTGCTTCGACATATTGTTGAAAGAAGCTTATGATCTGTGTAAAGATAATGACATACCAATCCCGGAGAACATGGAAGATAATTTTGGGAGGACAAAACGAGGGATTGCGCCAATTACGAATAAACATCATTTTAAGGTGGAATTGATGTACACAGTTTTAGATAACATTCAAGAAGAACTCAATNTGAAGGTTTTGTATCCAATGCTGAGAGACATAAAGTGTGCAAATTGCATAGATCTATTTATGGATTGAAGCAAGCTTCCAGAAGCTGGAATATCCGATTTGATGAAACAATCAAAACTTTTGGTTTCATAAAGAATCCGGATGAACCGTGTGTATACAAGTGGGTAAAAGATCATGTCATGATTTTCCTCATATTATATGTAGATGACATATTATTAATGGGAAATGATATTGGCATGATGACTGAAGTTAAGATGTGGTTGTCAAAAGCTTTCTCAATGAAAGATTTGGGAGAAGCAAATTACATCCTAGGAATTCGCATCTATAGAAATAGAGCGAAAGGATTGATAGGGTTATCTCAGAGCATGTATATAGAGAAAATGTTGAAAAAGTTCAACATGCAAGACTCCAAAAGAGGTTTTTTGCCTTGTGGTCATGGACTACATCTTTCTAAGGATATGAGTCCTAAGACTGATCAGGAGCGACAGCGGATGCGTAATATATTCTATTCTTTATCTGTGGGTAGTCTTATGTATGCAATGCTATGTACAAGGCCTGATATAGCTTATGCTGTAAGTATTGCGAGCAGATATTAATCAAATCCAGGAGAGAAATATTGGTCAGCAGTTAAAACAATCTTTAAGTACTTGAGAAGGACTAAAGATTTAATACTGAGTTATGGAGGTTCAAAATTGAAAATCTAGGGATACTCAGGTTCTGATTTTCAATCAGATGTAGATGATAAAAAATCTACATCCGGATTCATATTCACATATAATGAAGGAGCAGTTAGGTGGAAAAGTTCCAAACAATCGACCACTACCGACTCCACTATAGAAGCTGAATATATTGCCGCTTCAGAAGCAGCAAACGAAGGTGTGTGGATACGCAAATTTGTAGCTGAACTTGACGTGGTTCCGAACATGAGTTATTCGATAACCTTGTTCTGCAATAATAATGGTGCTATTGCACAAGCAAAAGAACCAAGAGCACACCAAAAATCAAAACATATTCAGCGTAAATATCATATTTTGAGAGAGCTTGTTGAAGCTGGAGAAATTTTGGTGCAGAAAACATCTTTAGTGGATAACATAGCTGATCCACTTACTAAAGCGATGACACAGAAGCAATTAGATCATCATCTTGAGAAGATGGGTATTAGATACCATAACGATTGGCTCTAGTGCAAGTGTGAGTTTTTTTAGTGTATGCCCTAGGAACCAATCGTGTCGTCAGTTCCAAGGCATTATGTTTTGTATATATATGTTAATGTATATATTTTGTAGATACATTTTATCTTATCAATAGAAGAAAGTGTTCTTATTTCACATGCGGTTTATTGCTTCATTTATATATGTATTACATGTGAAATGTCCGGATGATACAAATCTTTAGAAGATCAAAATCATCAAAGTATTCCCTACATAGGTAATATTAATTGGGAAATAATATTACATAGTAGGTGGTGTGCTATCGTAGGCACCCAGAATTAAAACCTAAAAATACACGTAGTAGTGTAAGTCAGGGTCGATCCCACGAAGAGTGTCTAGCTGAATTTGCTGTTATGTGAACAAGGCTGGGGGGGTTCTGTGTAAAACAGGAAACGTTCTTAGCAAAAACCAAAAACAAAAACAGTTCAATTCGAAATCAATTAATATAACGAAACTTGGTCTCCGTCAACATCCACCATCGGAATCTCACAACTAATCATTGATGCAAAAATAATCAATTCATACATTGAATATTCACCGTTGGAACTATTTTCCTATCTCTCCTTAATTTTAATTAATTAGGAAACAAGCGCTCTTAATTAATCTTACCACTAAACAACCCTAGACAAGCGCTCAAGATTTAATCTAGTGGCAGCCTTAAGAATTAGAGAGATCGATGAAGCTAAACAACACAAANAGATTTTCTAAAAGAAAATGGGATTATATCACAATTAACTCCTCCATTTACACCACAACACAATGGTGTATCTGAAAGGAGAAATCGTACTTTATTGGATATGGTGCAATCGATTATGAATTTTACGGACTTGCTGATTTACTTGTGGGGGTATGCCGTACAAACAGCAGTGCATATTTTAAATAGAGCACCATCTAAATCAGTCCAGAAAATACCATATGAAGTGTGGTATGGCAAACCACCTAGTCTTAACTATTTAAAGGTCTAGGGTTGTCCAGCTTATGTCAAGATTGTTAAAACAAACAAGTTGGACGTAAGATCTGAAAAAGGTCAATTTATAGGATATCCTAAAGAAAGTTTAGGATATTATTTTTACTTCCCTACTGATCAAAGAATTTCAATCAGTAAAAATGCACATTTCCTTAAGAAAGAATTCTTAGAAGAATGAGGTGTAGGAAGAAAAATTGAACTCAAAGAATATTCTGAGGAGGCTCAAATCGATCATACTCAGATAGGTGAACCAGAGCAAGAACCTTCAATGCATGACACAATGGTTCCAGCCCGTAAATCTTCTAGAATATCTCGACCTTCAGAGAGATATTATGGCTTTCTACATGAAAAAGTTTTCGAATTTTTTTCAGTGGGAGAAGTTGATCATGGAGATGATCCTAAAACTTATGAAGAGGCGATATTAGTTATCGATTCTAAAAGATGGCTAGAAGCGATGAATTCTAAGATAGAATCCATGTACACTAATCAAGTTTGGACACTTGTTGATCCTCTAGAATGAATAGTTCCTATTGGTTGCAAATGGATCATCAAGAGAAAGGTTGGCGCAGATGGAAAGGTAGAGACTTATAAGGTTAGACTGGTAGCGAAAGGTTATACTCAGAAACAAGGGTTGGATTATGAGGAAACTTTCTCACCAGTTGCAATGCTTAAATCCATCAGAATTATGCTAGCCATAGTAGCACACTATGATTATGAAATTTGGCAAATGGATGTCAAGACCGCATTCCTCAATGGATTTATTGAGGAAAACATATATATGCAACAACCTAAAGGTTTTGTATCCAATGCTGAAAGACATAAAGTGTGCAAATTGCATAGATCCATTTATGGATTGAAGCAAGCTTCCAGAAGCTGGAATATCCGATTTGATGAAACAATCAAAACTTTTGGTTTCATAAAGAATCTGATGAACCGTGTGTAACAAGTGGGTAAAAGATCATGTCATGATTTTCCTCATATTATATGTAGATGACACATTATTAATGGGAAATGATATTGGCATGATGACTGAGTTAAGATGTGGTTGTCAAAAGCTTTCTCAATGAAAGATTTGCGAGAAGCAATTACATCCTAGGAATTCGCATCTATAGAAATAGAGTGAAAGGATTGATAGGGTTATCTCGAGCATGTATATAGAGAAAATGTTGAAAAAGTTCAACATGCAAGACTCCAAAAAGGTTTTTTGCCTTGCGGTCATGGACTACTCTTTCTAAGGATATGATCCTAAGACTGATCAGGAGCGACAGCGGATGCGTAATATACCCTACGCTTCAGCCGTGGGTATTCTATGTATGCAATGCTATGTACAAGCCTGATATAGCTTATGCTGTAAGTATTGCGACAGATATTATCAAATCCAGGAGAAAATATTGGTCAGCAGTTAAAACAATCTTTAAGTACTTGAGAAGGACTAAAGATTTAATACTGATTTATGGAGGTTCAAAATTGAAAATCTAGGGATACTCAGGTTCTGATTTCTCATCAGATGTAGATGATAAAAAATCTACATCCGGATTCATATTCACATATAATGAGAGAGAGTTAGGTGGAAAAGTTCCAAACAATCGACCACTACCGACTCCACTATAGAAGCTGAATATATTGCGCTTCAGAAGCAGCAAACGAAGGTGTGTGGATACGCAAATTTGTAGCTGAACTTGACGTGGTTCCGAACATGAGTTTTCGATACCTTGTTCTGCAATAATAATGGTGCTATTGCATAGCAAAATAACCAAGAGCACACCAAAAATCAAAACTATTCAGCGTAAATATCATATTTTGAGAGAGCTTGTTGAAGCTGGAGAAATTTGTGGTCAAAACATCTTTATGGATAACATAGCTGATCCACTTACTAAAGCGATGACACAGAAGCAATTAGATCATCATCTTGAGAAGATGGGTATTAGATACCATAACGATTGGCTCTAGTGCAAGTGTGGTTTTTTTAGTGTATGCCCTAGGAACCAATCGTGTCGTCAGTTCCAAGGCATTATGTTTTGTATATATATGTTAATGTATATATTTTGTAGATACTTTTATCTTATCAATAGAAGAAAGTGTTCTTATTTCACATGCGTTTATTGCTTCATTTTATATGTTTACATGTGAAATGTCCGGATGATACAAATCTTAGAAGATCAAATCATCAAAGTTTCCCTACATAGGTATATTAATTGGGAAATAATATTACATAGTAGGTGTGGTGCTATCGTAGGCCACCAGAATTAAAACCTAAAAATACACGTATATTGTAAGTCAGGGTCGATCCACAAGAGTGTCTAGCTAATTTGCTGTTATGTGAACAAGGCTGGGGGGGTTCTGTGTAAACAGGAAACGTTTCTTAGCAAAACCAAAAACAAAAACAGTTCAATTCGATCAATTAATATAACGAAACTTGGTCTCCGTCAACATCCACCATCGGAATCTCACAACTAATCATTGATGCAAAATAATCATTCATACATTGAATATCCACCGTTGGACTATTTTCCATCTCTCCTTAATTTTAATTAATTAGGAACAAGCGCTCTTAATTAATCTTACCACTAAACAACCCTAGACAAGCGCTCAAGATTTAATCTAGTGGCAGCCTTAAGAATTAGGAGATCGTGAAGCTAAACAACACAAACACAAGCGGTTGTATTTAATTTAGTTGAATGTTCTTCGTAAGGTTATTAATTCCTGGCGCAGCAAATTACTAACCCTAATTGCTTCGCAAGTTGGAGGGATCAAACAATTAGGATTTGATATCTAACTTAGCAGTAGATTGCGACAATAATAAACTATAGGCCTCCCTAGTAATTAAAGCAACATCATAAAATTAGGCATAGAAAAACATCCATACTCAAACACGAAAATTGAACACAAAGAAAAATATATTAGATCTCACAGTTTATCGATTCCGAGGCTTCCGTTTACTTCGACCAAGTTATCAAATCAGCCTCTCATGGCCATCAACGAATTACAGAGGAAAAGTTCAGAGAAGACCAGAGAGGCGTGTGTCCCCCAAAACCTACTCTGATCCCCCTTTTAAAATCTAATTTAAGAATTCAAATCCCACTCAATCTCCTAAAAGAAATATTCTCCTATCCTAAAATAACATTAATCCTAATTTAATTCTAATTGGAAATAAAATAAATAGATCCTATACAATAGGAAGGTGGTGTTTCCAGCTGTAATTTTCGTGCAGCATGTATGTCTTTAAAACGGGCAATAATAGACTGACTTGCATAACAAGTCAGAACGCTCCAGGACGTCGGTAATGCAAGTGCGTCAACTTCAAGCTCGATTACAACCTTGATTCAGTCCGTATCTCTAAAAACTCAAAACATGAAAGTTGTAGATCTCTTTCTTGCGTTCCACAGCATTTTGAATCATCTAAATCGGAGCTCGGATGAGAGAATTATGCCCAGAATACGAAGCAGTGGCGAAACTGTCCGAATTCCCCTAATTAATTCCGTTTTTCAATTAACACCTCCATTTGCTTCCTAAACCAAATAAGTAATAATGAGTACAATTAGAAACAAATATGTATAAAAGACTAACATTAAGGGGTTAAATTGATTTTGCATTCCCATCAGTAGGCATGCTAAATGCCTTTGTAGAATATCATGTGATGGATTAATGTGGGTGATTAAAAAAGTTATATCACTAGGGTATGAGCATGGATACCGGTTAGTGAACTATTTATCGAATATGGCCATTTATGATGAATCACATCGACATTTAAAATGTATCAAGGATATATCATAAGATCGTACTAGTGTTGTTATAATCCTTGACCTGAGATTCACGGTTGGATTTTACTAAACGCATATGGTTCATATGGTGTATAATACGAGCTAATCATGCCATAGTTTAATAAGCCAATTTGGCCATGTGTTGTTTAGTGTGAGGACAAGTGATAGTCAGATGGATCCGTTAACTTGGTATGGATTGATATCAAGTTCCTAGACAAATGTCAAGATACATTGAAAAGGAAAATCTCCGACCGGGGTATATAAAATGTTACATGAAGGTTGTTTCATGGTGACACGTTCCATATGTATGATAAAATTAAGATAGGATTTGACATACCATGAATCCATTCTTAATTGGGATTAGACAACGGAAGGATTTGATTATACAACGTGCATGATTGTAAAAGGTTTGTTGGAGTATATCTTCATTGTGACTTAGAGTGTATGGAGCCATTGCTAGATGCCTACCATAATCAGTGGGAGTTTTGTTCATAAAGAGTTATGACAAAACATATCGAAATAGACTGTGATATTGGGCCCACGGCTAGGCCACAGTGAACCTAAGAGGTCACACATAAAAACTAAGGAAAATGGAGAAATAGCCAAAGAGAGTTGATTATCCAAGGTTGGCTAGCACCTACCAAGGGTAATAAAGTTATTTATATTAATCATTTTCTTTATATTAAATTGGATTTTATAAGGGGTTGTAATTGTAAACTATTAAGGTTAAATTGTTATGTAAACAATTTAAGAGTTAAATTATTAATTGTGATTAAATGTTAATCCAATGTTATAATTTAAAGAAGTTTAACAACTTCATAACAATCATGGAATTGTTTAAGGAAGTCCAAAACAATTATTGAATTGTTTACAAGGATTCTTATATAAAGAAAATGATATATCAATTTTTTGTGTAGAGAAAAAAAATCTCTAAGAACCCTAAATCTCTCACTTGGCCAAATTTCTTCTTCCCTTGGCGTGGATACTCTTTTGCTTAATTTCTCTTGAAATTAAGAGTCTCCAAGGTTGCTAAGGGCTTAAGGTAACATGTTCTACCTTACTTATTTCAATTTGATTGAATTTTTTTTTAAACTATGACTATACTTGTTATAGTATGATATGCTTGATTCTCCATGCATCCATCTTTCATCCATATCACATAAAGGTTTGCTTACTCTACCCTCTACATCAAGAAATAGATCTTTATATCTCAAAAATATTTTGTGTGTACCTGATGTGACCAAGAATTTACTTAGCATCTCCAAAATTACTAGAGATAACAATTTCTTGGTAGAATTCTCAACTGATGTTTGTGTTGTAAAGGATAAGGTTTCACAAGAAGTTCTGCTACATAGATTTCTTCAAAATGGTCTCTATAAGCTAGCAATACCTACCAGTTCACCATCCTCTGAGTGTGCTGAATCCAGAATAAAAGTTCAAAGTTCTCCACTGAAGTCCTTTTTAGCATCATCCCAAGGATCAAGAATAAATGTTGAGCAATCTACTTGTGATGATACTGTAAATGTTCAAAATAAATCAATGTCAAATAAAACCATGCCGTTGTGGCATTGGCGTTTGGGTCATCCTAACACAGTTGTGTTGAAATCTGTTATGAATCACTTACATTTACCTATCTCTAAAAGCAATAAAAGTAATCTTTGTGAAGCTTGTATCTTTGGCAAATTACATCAAGGATCCTTTCGTTCTTCCACAACTGCCTCTTTAGCACCTTTTGAAATAATATATGCTGATGTATGGGGACCTGCTCCCATAGTTTCCTCAACAGGCTTTAAATACTATCTTTTACTTGTGGATGACTTTACTAGATACTCATGGATTTACCTTTTAAAGCTCAAATCAAAGGTAAGTTTAGCAGTTCAATAGTTTACCAACTTGCTATCCAAGACGAGAGTCAACGCCTCGCCTCCATGGAATCACCACGGTTGGGTGATTCCATGGCTTTCGCCACTAACAAAGAAACCAAAAAGGAAGGGTCATGGCTAGGTTTTCCAAATGAGAAAGAGACGGGTAATGTTTTAGACAAAGCAATGAATGGTCGGGATCATCTCTAGCAATCTAACGGCCCACAAGCAATCAACCAAGTCAATGGAGTCAATAGTCAACTCGGTTAAACTTTTGGAAATTCATCTAATGGCACATATTTCATCAACTCTCAGAGCGGATCAACTGGTTCAGGATTATTCCGATCGAGTAAAAGAATGTATTATGACTACTGCAAAGGGCGGAACCACAATCGGGACAGATGCTGGAAATTACATGGTTACCCTAAGAACAAAATTGGCAATCCGACCGTAAATAGTGTGATTGTCACTACCACATTAGGATCTGAGGCCCAATCATCCTTGATCAAGCCTGAACAAATCACTCAACTCATCCAGATGTTGAATCAAATCCCAACAAACAATGCTTCCGCTAGTTTTGCAAGTATATCTTTTTGTTTCAGTAATTCAATTTCCCGTGATTTATGGATTATTGACTCAGGTGCTAGTGATCACATAATTTGTGACCCAACATATTTCCAATCACACACAAACACTATTACACAATTATCCGTTCGAATGCCGAATGGCAATATTGCCAATGCAACCCACATAGGGTTAGTCAAACTTACTGAAAGCATAACTCTTAGAAATGTCCTTTTTGTCCCTGCTTTCAATTTTAATCTCATATCTGTGTCCAAATTTTGCACTGACAATGATTGCACATTGCAATTCCTTCCGAATGTGTGTACCTTTCAGGACCCTTTGACTGGCAAATAGATGGGCTTGGGTAAGGCCCACCAAGGTCTCTACTATTGGGAGCTCTTTTTTCCTAGAAATAAAAACTATTATTGTAATGCCAATTTTAATAATAAATCTCTTATTTTCCATCAAAGAATGGGTCACAGTGCATATATACCTCACTCTAATTGTGTTAGAGTAGATGCCCTAGAGCCAATCAATTATTGTAGAATTGATTCTTTGTAATAATGTTCATTAGTCAATAAAAGGCATTTTATTCTATATCGCGTAAATCATTATTATTGCAATATGTATTGATATATGTCCTTAGAATGGTAGAATCGTGACGAGGGTATCAAGTGTTTCAAATCTTGATAGTGAGAACCCTATGAGCACATATAGTGGTCATTCTAGAAACGTCCGTAGCCCCAGTATTATTCTGAAGTAAGGGCATAGATAGTACGGTAAGGCTATCATAGTGTTGAACAACCCTGTCGGAAGGCAGTGACTGATCTCACTTGTCAAGGTTATTTGATAACAACCTGGTGCAACACATGGGTGCTTGCTGTAGGCGAATACACTGCGGTAAGTTCACTAGACTGACTCACCAGAGGATTTCATATGGATGGTAACCCTAGTGTCTATGGAAAAAATCCTCTAACGAATAGTGGTGCATGTGATCCTTAGACTTGAGATCAGCGGAGCGCCTTGTGCACCAATTGGTGCAGTTTGACACTGGCCTAACGCAGTTCTATTCAGAGCTGTCAGTACAGTGGTGATTGGTTGCATCAAGGAGTGTATCAAGACTATGATGGATAGACAGAGGATTCATCACTCCTGGTATGGGAGAAGTTATCTCACGGCGCAATTCAGTAAATGGCAATAACACTAAAACTGTAGCCACAGTGGGATTGAGTTGTTGCTCTCTCCAGTTTATAATACAGGTCATTGCTCCAGAAACTGAATACATAATATCGAGAGTAACCGAAGGTTGACACTATTTCTATGCCTTCGTCTCGTTGAGATAACGCATGATGAAATAATCGAATTGTACGGTAACCATATCGTTGACAGGTAGCTACTTTGCTGAATCCGAATCTATTAGGTGGCCATGATGCCTTGCTACGGGCCAATCTTGGTCTGTGTATTAGTGAGACGATTAATTGGTGTTAATCGCGATAATATACACTGTCGGTCTGATGAGAAGCCGATGGGTTATACATATAGAAGATAATTTAAGACTCAGGAAGTAAGAAGGGCGTTTTCGCCTTTTTAGGCGAAAGGGTATTTTGGTAATTTCACAATGCAATTAAATTTGCTGAGGTCGTAGCCTTTATTTAATTTGTTAGAAAAATTAAATAAGTGAAATTACATTTAAATATGTGTTAGCATATATTTAAATAAATTATCATTATTGTTAAATGTTAATATATATATTAATTGATTTTAATTGAAGATAATGATGAATTAAAATAAATATCTAATTGGAAGTGTTTGGAAACATGGGGTGTTTGGGTTGGAGCCCAAGCCTATTCCATATGGGAATAGGGCAATCAAAAACATCACTATAAAAGAAAAAGGTTTCTTTGTAAAGAGAATTGAATTTTCATTATTTCATTCATTGTAAAAGGAAAAGCTACAGCCCCTTTTCCTCTCTCCCACGCCAGACTTGGTTTTGCCTAAAATCAAATACAATTTTAATTTCTTCTTGATTCTTAAGGCTAAGGAGGATCTAGCAAATCTCTCCTTAGTTCTTTATGATTTTCTTCATGTAGACTATGTTGGTTCGATCCTACACTTGGGTCGGTAACAAAAACGTTCAAAGACAAATTTGGAGGAGCCTCCAAACGTGCATATGTTTTCTAAACTCATGATTAATTTTTCTGCAGATTTCTACTTTAATATAAACTGTAAAATTATACCTTTGATCTTGGCTCTTGGCTCTTTGGAACGATCCTTGTATTATGATTTTTGTTTTCCACTGCGTATATGGATCGTTTCCTAACAAATTGTCTCCCATTGCTAAACAACCAAAAACAAGTTTTCCCATTAGCACATCCTCCACTAACCACCCTTTTGCCCTAATCCATCTTGATATCTGGGGCCCATACTCTATTCCCAATCATGATGGATCTAGGTATTTTCTTACCGTCGTGGATGATTTTTCATGCGGAACCTGAATATTCTTGATGCAATCCAAAGCTCAAGCCTTTTCTCATATCCTCAACTTTCTCTCCATGGTCCAAACACAATTCAAAACACGGGTTCAAAGGGTTAAGACTAACAATGCTTTAGAATTTTTTAACCAGCAATGTTCTTCCTTGTTCCTTTCCCACGGGATTCTCCACGAGAGTTCCTGTACTTATACTCCTCAACAAAATGGGATTATTGAACGAAAACACCGTCACCTCTTAGAAGTAGCTCGAGCCCTTAAACACCAAGCCCATATCCCTGCCACTTTTGGGGCGAATATGTGATTACTACTATCTATCTCATTAATCGCATGCCTTCACGGGTTATTGGAGGTAAAACTCCTTTTGAATTACTGTTTGGAAAGATACTTGATAACACTCACTTACGAGTTTTTGGTTGTTTATGTTATTCCACCATAGTGGGTTCCCGTGACAAGTTTGATCCTCGTGCTAGGACATGTATTTTCATAGGCTATCCTATGCTTCAAAAAGGGTATCACTTATGATCCTCAACTTAACAAATTCTTTGTTAGCAGAGATGTTGTCTTCCATGAGAGTTCTTTTCCTTACTCGGAAAGTGCCACTGCATCCCCTCCATTAGCTCTTGCCTCATTGGATCATCAGCCAGATACTCCCATCACTATGGTTCCCATTCCGCTTACTCAGCTAGAGTCTGATCATACTCTTGATTCGCTTCCTGACTCCACAGTTTCTGATACACCTCCAGGATCGCTCCCCACACCATGGATCCTTCATCTTCGGGTCCCACTCATGATACTTCCCCACCTATAGATATGGCTATTCCTACTCCTTCACCAGCTACTGTTCCTTTACGCCAGTCTTCCAGAGCTACCCAGCCACCTGTCTGGACGGTTGATTACATTTGTTCCACTGTGGAAGGTACTACTTATCCCATATCTAAATATGTTAGTTCTGACAGATTAACTCCTGGACACAGATTCTGTATGAGCAATCTATCCGTTAATCGGGAAACAGTCACCTTTTTTGATGCTGTTCGGCATGATTATTGGCGTCAACCCATGGAGACAGAATTAAATGCTCTAGTCAGCAATCACACATGGGACCTCGTTTCCCAACCCTCACATAGGAAACCTATTGGTTGTAAGTGGGTCTACAAAATAAAATACCATGCTAATGGTTCCATCAAAGGTATAAAGCTCCCCTTGTTGCCAAAGGCTTCACTCAATGGGAAGGGTTTGACTATCAGGAAACCTTCTCCCCTGTAGCCAAACATGTCACTGTCCGTACATTCCTTTTTGTAGCTTCTCACCATGATTGGCCACTTCATCAGATGGACGTCCATAATGTCTTTCTCCATTGGGATCTTGATGAGGAGATTTATATGGATATTCCTCCTAATCTTCGCAATCAGGGGGAGAATCTTGTATGTTGATTACAAAAATCTTTATATGGGCTAAAGCAAGTATCACGACAGTGGAATGCAAAGTTCACAGAAGCTCTCACCACCGTTGGATTCACTCAATCCAAGCACGATTATGCCCTATTCTCCAAACAAAAGGGAAAGTCTTTCATCAGTCTCATAGTTCATGTTGATGACATTCTCATTACAGGAAACGACAAGAAAACAATCATAGAATTTAAAGAGTATCTTCACAGTACATTCCACATTAAAGATTTAGGGGCACCAAAGTTTTTTCTGGGTATTGAGATTGCTTGTTCCTCAAAAGGAATATCCCTCAACCAACGGAAATATGTGCTTGAACTCATTACAGATTCAGGGCTAGCCGCATGCAAACCTAGCGTCATTCCCGTAGAGCAAAATTTTAAGCTTGCCACACAAGAATATGATGAGAAAAGCCAAAATCCTAAGATTGATCCATTATTAAAAGATAGCTCCAACTATCAACGGCTTGTCGGAAGGCTCATTTATCTTACCATGACTCGACCAGATATCAGTTATGTAGTTCAAACCCTCAACCAATTCATGCATGCCCCAAAGCAATCCCACATGGATGCAACAGTGAAGGTACTAAAATATTTGAAAGGTTGTCCAAGGCTGGGACTTCTTTTACCAAGGAAAGGAGACCTTAACATCACTGCGTACTGCGACTCAGATTGGGGTTCATGTCCAATGATAAGAAGATCCCTCACTAGTTTCTATGTTAAACTTGGAAAATCGCTTATCTCATGGAAAACAAAGAAGCAATCTGCCGTATTGCTCTCATCAGCAGAGGTAGAATACAGAGCCATGGCCAAAACCACATGTGAGGTCACATGGATTCTTGGATTATTACAGGATCTAAATCTACAAGTGGAAACACCAATTAAACTATATTGCGACAACAAAGTAGCCAACGACATTGCAGTCAATCTAGTCTTCCATGAAAGAACAAAGCATATAGAGATTGATTGCCACTTTGTTAGAGGCAAGATACAGAAAGGTATAATTAAAACAGAGCACATCTGAACCTCAGATCAGCCAACCGACATATTCACAAAACCATTGTGTCAGAGGCAACATTCACATTTATTAGGCAAGCCCGGAGTTCATGACATTTATAAACCACGAGCTTGAGGGGGAGTGTTGACATGTGAATGACTGTACAAGCCATATTTGGAAGATTTGTAATATTGTCCAAGTATGGTAGAATTATATTATTGCCTTGTACGTATTGATTTACATTTATTTCTTTTATTTTATTTCCTTACATGTTACATTTGCAATTGTATAAATTGTAACTCTTGTACATGAAATATATATACAAAAAATAATTCTCCTCTCTTTTTTCCCTACTTACACTCTCTCGGCATACTTAGCAACTTTAGTTGCTTCTCTTGCCTTTCTTCTTCTTACACTCTTTGGTCCTCTTCGTGCTACTCCAATATCATATTCTTATAGTTTTTCCCTCACTCCTACAAACTCAACCTCATCCCATCAACCTGCTTCATTCACCTCCTGGACTATTCCACTATGTGTCACTAATACTCGAGATAATACACCAGCCTGCTCCTTTGCAACATCAGTATCTCTTACTCCAGCATCAGCAATCTCTCATGTAACTGCAATACCAAAATCTCAATAGTCTTCTGATCTTATTTAGTCACCTCAAACTATTTCCTCTAGCAAGTCTTATCCCAGCATTCCCTTATATTTTGACTTACAAAATCCTGCCAAAGTTATTGTGCCTTCAACTCAAAATCATCATCCTATGATTACTCGAACTAAAGCAACTGCATTAACAGCTTCTTCTTCGAAGCCTTCCTCCTTTGAACCTACATCAGTTTCTGCAGCACTACAAGATCCTAACTGGTACCAAGCTATGGTTGAAGAATACAAAGCTCTATTGAACAACAATAGTTGGTCTCTAGTTTCATGCTCAGATGATATGAATATTGTTGAAAATAAGTGGGATTTTAGAGTGAAAATATAATGCTGATGGGACCCTACAAAGGTACAAAGCTATACTTTTAGCTAAGGGGTTTCTTCAAACACCAAGTTTGGACTATCTAGAGACTTTCTCTCCTATTATTAAAGCCTCAACCATTCGCATTATTCTTTCATTAGCAGTCACTCGTGGTTGGCAAGTCAAACAAGTTGGTGTAAATAACGCCTTTTTGAATGGAGACTTATCCAAGAATGTCTACATGGTTCAAAGATTCATTAGTTCAGAGTTTCCTCATCATGTTTGTAAACTCAACAAGGCATTTTATGGCCTGAAACAAGCTCCTAGAGCCTAGTTTGACAAGATGAAATGAGCTCTTATAGCCTGGGGTTTCAAGAATGCTACTTGTGACACTAGCCTTTTCTATTATACTCATGGGACTAACACACTATATATGTTAGTTTATGTTGATGATATAGTCATCACTGGACCCGACAACCATTTGATTAGTCGCATAGTCAATGATTTGAATAATAAATTTGCTTTAAAGGATCTTGGTGATTTGCACTATTTCTTAGGCATGGAGATTCTTCGTACAGACCATGGATTAAAACTCAGTCAGTAGAAGCATGTACATGACTTATTGCTAAAGATACAAATGAAGAATTGTAATTCGTGTGTTACTCCTTTGGTTGTTTATCAGTATGGAAGATAGCCCGCTGTTTGATCAGCCTTCTGTCTACCAAAGCACCATTGGTGCTCTTTAGTACCTTATCTTGACTAGACCTGATCTCTCTTTTGCCGTAAATAAACTCAATTAGTTCTTAAGGCCCCTGCCCTCAATCATTGGCAGGCATGTAAGCATATCCTTCGGTACATTAAGGGCACCTCTAACTATGGTTTAACTTTGCAATCTGGTGGTGATTTGAAACTTGAAGGCTATGTTGATGCTGACAGGGCAAGCAACCTCTCTGATAGTCGCTCCACTAGTGGCTATTGCATCTATCTTAGACCAAATCTAGTCTAATGAAGCTCCAAGAAGCAACATGTTGTTGCCTTATCTTCCACAGAGGTAGAATACCGTGCTCTTGCTCAAGCCTCCACTGAAATGGCATGGATGCAGAACCTGTTCCAAGAATTGTGCATCCCTTTATCTCCTCCACCGATTCTCTGGTGTGACAACACTAATGCTGCTACTCTAGCTTCCAACCCTGTTTTTCATGCTTGCACAAAGCACATCGAAATTGATGTGCACTTTGTGCACGAAATGGTCACCTCCAAAAGGCTAGCTATTCAATGTGTCTCCTCTGAATTTCAAACTGCTGATATTCTCACCAAGCCACTTTTGGGTCCCAGGTTTCATATGCTACGTGAAAAATTTATTGTCTTGCCTATCCCCTCAGCTGCTCAATTCAAGTCTTGTCTGAGGGATGATATTGATGGTCATCCAAAACTTGAATTGAAACAAAATTGATATCAGTAGTGATGATGTCTTGACTTTGAAACCAATTTGAGGATTAGCAGCAGCAACACAGTTCAGCTTCTTGTTTATGATCTCGAAATTTTCATTAAGTTGGTTAAGGGACGATGTCCAATATATGTATGCTGGCTGCACTCTATCTAAAAGATGATGTTGAAGTCTAGTTTCTGAAGGAATTTTTGTTTGAGTTGGCTTGAGGGACGATATTGAGAATACAAGCTGCACTCAAACAACAAATAATGTGCTGGAGTAAGGACTATTATTGACTGTTATTTTGGTTAGCTGAAGTTGTTGGTTTTCAGTTATGCTTCCCGCCCAAAATCAAGTTGCACAAGTTGCTGAATAAGTAGTTAAGCAAGTTGATCAAATTGCTCTCACTCCCTGCAAATCCAACGGCAGTCAAGTTTACTCTGTTTTTCTGTGTTTCTTAATGGTTGAGATCATCTTTCATATTGTTCAACAGATAGTAATATAAAAGGATGTTTCTTGAACTTGAAAAATCAATATTGAAGCATTATCATCATTTTTCTATCTTTCAACTTTCCAGTTTTTCTCTGCAACTCTAGGTTACTAGATTTTCTGCACTCTAAACAGATTTTACAGTTTGAGGAAGATAATTTTCTAGTATTTGTAAGGTCGGGACCTTTATTATGACACCAAAACTCAGGGGGATTAAGTCTTTCTCTTAGCATTATGAATTACCCTTTTCTAGATTTTTTTTGGTGTACTCTTGAGGCAATGAAGAAGGACATTGTATATTTAATTATTTATCATTGAGTGCATAAAATTAACTATTCTACAGATTTTAAAAGGTTTTACTTGATTCTGTAATTTTTATAACACAATGGAAGTAATAATGATTCTAAATGATGAAGCCATATCAGATGCCACAGTTTTCGAATTATGGCCTCCAAAGTCAAAATGCCGGTACCTTAATATTTTGGTATGATTGGCTTATGTTATTATCCTCTCCAAAATCACTTTCTCTTTCATGCAAAGATCTGCATTTTCATATGAATCATTAAAAGTTATGGTCCCAAGCCAGAAAGATCATTAATTGACTTTTTCATTGGTTACCGGTTGGCCTAATGGTCCTAACTGACAAACACACAAAGAAACCAAAAATTCTTCACATATACATTCCACCCTGTGTATACAATTTGCAAAGGACAAATTTCCCACCAGCAATGACAAATTTATAAGTTGCAAATCAGCATCTCAATTACTTGGTTAGTGTTGAACAAACAAATCTTTTAGATCCAATCACCAGTGCGTAAAGAAACTGAAGTATGAACAACAATGAGAATCGAATTCAAACTGTATTCTTTAACTCCATACTTCAATCAAAAGTTTCCCATTTTGTCGTGACCACGACAGATGGCGAATGTCCCGTTGGTTGTTGCTGCACTGGCCTTTGCTCTGTCAGATTCCTCTGCTTTGATTGCACCTGATGCTTCTGCAATGGTTTTGGTATTTTATCTTTTTTCTGAAGTGGGATTTTGCCTGCTTTACTGTTAAGCTTTAACATATCAAGAATTTCTATGCACTTTTGAACTCTTTTCCTTAAACAATAATAAGAATCAATAAACTTTCTGCTTTAGTATGTAACAATAAAGAAATAACAAATGCCAAATTACCTGCATTCTCTTTTGCAGCTTTAGATCTCCCTCAATTGCAATTTCATCCAATTTAACTAATTCTGTCATCAGCATTCCAATCAAATTATCTGTGATTCTCTCCCCTCTAGAAGCACTAGCTTCCAAAACTGTAACCTATCCAATTCAGCAAAAGGGAAACGTGTTCTTATCTAAATTTTGAAACTGATTTTCACCAAAAGACAATCTGATAAATGTATAATAACAAAACTTACCTGGTCCGCAAGTTTGTCGACTTGCAATCTGATTTGGGACAAAGATTTTGAAGCCTTTTCAATCTTAGCATTTTGGATCATCTCTAAGCACCGCCTTTCTCGGCTTGCAATGTCTTCAACCAACACCATTTTTGATCCGTTTTTCACTCCTGCAACATCTAAATACAGTTTGGAATCTCTCTCTTTCTTTTTGTATATCAGCTTCTGATCTTGGTGGTGTAATCCTGTATGTTCTGCTAGCATTTTCTTCAATTCACCTGCCGCATACAACACTTAAAACTCCTCCTTGATCTCTATTAAAACAAAGAAAAAGAGACTAAAAAGTTTAAGAACTTGTCATTACCAAAGCTTGCTATAGAATTGATACAAACTTCATGATATGTAGAGCCATATTTGACTCTAACTTTAATGGTGGGAACTTGAACAGATGTTTGATTAGACTCTGAATTCCTCCTTTGAACCAACATTCCTCAAGGCCTAATTTCCCATTCTTCAACATTCATGTCAACTCCATCAATATCACCAGAACTATTTTTTCTGGGGAATGAAAACATCTCTTTAGCCTTGGACTTCATGGGTTCCTTGTAAAAAATTGTCTTGATGAAATTATGGAAGATGGAAAGAATCAGAAAAAGATAAGAGGAATTTTACAAGTCACAGAGGAGTAAGAGGAAACAAGAACCTTCATGGTAATTAATAATGTAAAAAGCAATGATAAGAAGTGAGTATATTTATATGTAAATGTAATGAAATGAGAAAAGTTGAGAGAGAAGGAAAAGGAAAAGGAATGGACAGCAAAGAGAAGAATCTATGAAGGTATAAAGAAAGAAGAAAAATATCAGAATGGTTGTGTTTTTGCGAAGTAGTTACGTGATGAAGGAGACAAACATGGAAGCAAATAATAATATATGCTTTTACATTTCAATCTATTTTGCAGGCAAAATTATAAATTATTATTATTATTATTTATTTTTTTTTTTTAAAGACATGTCTCAAGGTTTCGTTTTTCAATTATAAAATCATCAAAAAATTGTTTGAAATTTCATAAAATTTGCGAAATAAGAAGCTGAACTTATGCCTTTGAACAAATTGAGATGGGAGTAATTTTTGTTTATCCTAATGTGGCATGAAAAAATAAAGCATAATTAAAGATAAATATAGAGACAAAATAGAAACAGAAGGAGAGGGAAACTGAAAATAAAACTGTAGCAACCTTTGTAAGCAAACAGGAAAGCAGCTGTTTTGAGGGGACCATCTTTTTCTTTTCCTAATTATAAGTATGATCATCTCGAAAATTAACCTTAATTGCAGCATCATATCCATCTATAGATGTTCCTCGTAACAACATTTTCAATTTTCAAGTTTCAACCTTTAATGACATTTTTTTTTACTACTTTCAGAGTAGCAAGTTTCATTCCTCTCTTGTATTGTGAAGTGGTTAACAAAGATTAAATTAAAACTTGACAAATTCAGAGATCAAACACGCGTTAAAGATCTCTTCCAGTAACAACAGAAAGCAGGCTCTGCTGCTCTTCGAATCTCATTACAAGCCTAAAAGGCAAGAAAATGTGGTTTCTTTCCAATCTTATTCTCACTGCTCTTTCCGAGCTTTCGATCTGGGTCGCCTCGCTGGTTTGATTATGGAACCCAGGAGGATCAACACTATGGGAATAATGGTTCCTATATAATACACGCTTCCATATGAGGCAAGTGTTTCCCGCATGCTTAATACCTGTGTGCGCCAAACAACACGAATTACAATCTCTTAAACTCAAACTTGTGAGTGTATGTGAGAGAGAAGGAAGAACTAACCATGAAACCAACACAGGAATAGTTCAGAATCAAAATTGTGTAAATAAAGTTGAGAAATGCCATTATCTGCTTAACAAGAGCCATTTTTGGAGGCAGTGCTTGTTGCCATCTGTAAATGACTGCTCAGGGAAAAACAAAATATGAGGAAATGAAGGGCTAATTATTTAACAAAACAAAGGTCAAAAAGGGTGGTCAGACCAAATACCTCTTGAGCCAGCAATCATCAATGCTGACTGAACAAAGAATACGATGTACCCAGGATACAGACCCTGAGATTCAACAAGACAAAATTGGAAAGATTAAGGTTACATTTATGGCAAAGTCTTAGTAAAGACATTAAAAACTTTCACAATCCTATAAAATAGAAATACATGAAGCTATAACTGGTTATTCTTCATCCAGACAAATATAAAAATATCACATCACATGCTTATATGTATATGTGAGACTAGAATAATGACAAGTACAGGAAATACGGAAAGCTATTGAACAAGAAACAAGCCATTCAGAAATTTTAGAGGAACACCAGACACTGATACTGGGAAAAGCACTGATGCAGAACTGATGAATATCATGCTCCTTACTAGAATTGATAATATGGCACTCTACTATGTAGTCATAAACCATCCAAAGGCTATTGACCAAAGAAATTACACAAGGTCACACATCAAGGACCATAAGTGATGACATGTTTAAAAATTGCTATTATGTATCATAATCCTCAAAAGATAGTCCTATCAAAGAGCAAAAAATAAATAAAAAGGGATAATTATTCCAATTAATATGTGATATGTTTTTCTTGAAAAGAGAAGAAGGTACATTGGCAGTAACGTTCATTAGGTAAAATTGCCAGAGTAGAGTTCAGGAAAGCCACAAATTGTCAAATGCGTTTGTAACTGGGACATGCCTACTGATTATTTATATGCACAAACATATCACAAAAGAAAACTCATAATAAAGGTTTCGTGCATTATTTTAACATGATGTTGGAGCAATCAATAGATAACCACATATAGAAAAAGAGCACACTCAGAACATCACAAGGTAAAATATACTCACATGCCAAACAGCACTAACAGTTTGTGTAGCCAGCAACTGAAAAAACCCAGGTTTCTTCCCAATCTGAATAAGCCTCTCATAAACATCTACAGAAACACAAAATATCAGATATGCTATCTCCGTTGCTTCATGGCTGCCAAGCATAAATGTAGTCCACAAATTTTTAAGTCAACATAGGTAAACTTGTCTTCGTCATTGAAGCACACCATACCATGACATAATCAAAGGCTAGAAGTTAAACCAGTAAACTTGTTTTGAAATAAATATTTTGATATAAACCGCTTTAATTTATTATCNACAATGCTCTTACAGATCTCTCGGCGAAAATCGAGGCTTTAACAGCCATGATACAATAGAATTCATATAAGGTGGCAGCACTAGAGGCTGAGAATGCAAGCATCCGTGCTAAAAATCAAACTCTACGAGAGCAAGTAAACCAGTTTTACTCACTCGACTTAACTCATGATCAGATGCCCAGGAATCGTTTTCACTTCCCGATGAGCTCCATGCAGAACCTGTCAACCCCAGACCCCAGAAGCTTGAATAGAGATCCGCAATCATCCCACATCCAATCATCTTTAACGGATGGCTCGACCTTGAACGCAACCGACCCATCCTAACAAACACCTTACCCAACTGATCCACCACTCACACTTGACCCTATTGCTTAGACAATCCCAATCCCACAATTGCAAACATCAGCCACCATCAGCAACCCTACCCAATCTGTCATGACTGACAACCCGCACCCGCGAACCTTACTAGGCTCGACTCTCCCTCACGGGTCGAGTGGACAATACCATGCTCAACAAACCCATTCTGGTATGATTCATCTCCACAGCTCGAGCCATCCTCTGAGTACACCCCTAATCATCCATGCCAGCCAAAACAACTGTTCGATCACACTAGGATCGACTAACCCGAAGGGGTGACTGAATACACCAGCCTCCAGCCGAACTACCCTAGAACACATCCCTAATCCACACCCTATAACATGACTCGTCTGGGAGGACCGACTAGATCGCAAGCGCACAATCAGAGTGTCGACTTTCAACTATTAGCCACATGCACCCCTCTTGAGCAAATATTGGCGAATATGGAGGCCATAATGAGGCACATACTGGGAGTGCCCACACCTACCAAAAAGAGCCTACCCTACAATTACGCAGATTCACCTTTTTTGGATTCAATTGCCTTGGCTGAGATGCCACCTAAATTCACTATTCCTAACATGAAGCCATATGATGGGACGATCGACCCAGATGTGTTAATAGGCCGATTTGGCCATGTGTTGTTTATGTGTGAGGACAAGTGATAGTCAAGATTGGATCCGTTGACTTGGTATAGATTGATATCAAGTTCCTATACAAATGTCAAGATACATTTGAAAAGGGAAATCTCTGTCTGTGGTATACAAAATGTTACATGAAAGGTTGTTTCATAGTGACACGTTCCATATGTATTAAATTAAAATTAAGATAAGGATTTTGACATACCATGAATCCATTCTTAATTGGGATTAGATAACGGAAGGATTTGATTATACAACGTGTATGATTGTAAAAGGTTCGTTGGAGTATATCTTCATTGTGACTTAGGGGTTATGGAGCATTGCTGGATGCCTACCATAATTAGTGGGAGTTTTGTTCATAAAGAGTTATGACAAAACATATCGAAATAGACTGTGATATTGGGCCTACGGCTAGGCCACAGTGAACCTAAGAGGTCACACATAAAAACTAAGGAGAATAGAGAAATAGCTAAAGAGAGTTGATTATCCAAGGTTGGCTAGCACCTACCAAGGGTAATAAAGTTATTTATATTAAATTGGATTTTACAAGGGGTTGTGATTGTAAACAATTAAGGGTTAAATTGTTATGTTAACAATTTAAGAGTTAAATTGTTAATTACGATTAAATGTTAATTCAATGTTATCATTTAAAGAAGTTTAACAACTTCATAACAATTATAGAATTGTTTAAGGAAGTCCAAAACAATTATTGAATTGTTTACAAGGATTCCTATATAAAGAAAATGATATATCAATTTTTGTGTAGAGAAAAAACAAAAAACTCTAAGAACGCTAAATCTCCCTCTTGGTCAAATTTCTTCTTCCCTTGGTGTGGATACTTTTTTGCTTAATTTCTCTTGAAATTAAGAGGCTCCAAGGTTGCTAAGGGCTTAAGGTAACATGTTCTACCTTACTTATTTCAATTTGATTGAAATTTATTTTTTAAACTATGACTATACTTGTTATAGTATGATATGCTTGATTCTCCATGCATCTATCTTTCAACTCAGCTCGTTTATAAACGAGCCAGCTCGTCAGTCGGCTTGTTTAACGCGAGCTCGAATTGGCTAGATTATGACTCGATTACAGCTCGTTTGGCCTTTTTTTAATATAACCTGCCGATCTTGTTTTACACAAATCATATCTACTTTTTAATAAATTTGCATCTAAATCAACATAAATCAAATCCAAATCAACATAAACAACGTATTACACAACCAATTATACAATCCAAGACCAAAAACAAAAAAAAAAAAATTAAATAAAAAATAACACACAAATGTCCATTAAAATACATTGAAATTATCATCAAAACGGCATAAAAACTCAAACTTCCGGAAATTGAATCTCCAATGGTTCCTTCTGTATCTGAAATTTAAAATAAAAAAAAGTTAATATCAATGTTCGAATGAAATAAAAGTAATTGTAGAATAAAATAATAAATATATTATTAAAAATGTACCGTGATTCCTTTTTTCACTCCATTTAAAATGCGACACCAATCGGCTCCACATAACAACATTTCCACTGTTTCAGGAGACAACGAAGACTGATACGTGTCAATAACTCTATTACCCACGCTGAAAGTAGCCTCTGAAGCCACTGTAGTGATGGGAATAGCTAGTATATCACGAGCCATCCTAGATAAGATAAGGTACTTCAAAGCATTCGCTTTCCACCAATCCAAAGCATCGAAATTTTCCGAATCACCCTGACACTTATAACATGCCTCGCTTAGATAAATATCCAACTGAGATTTATTTGGCTCAATAGTTTCAACCTCATTCAGAAAATCATCAAATTCCCAATCATCAACTCCTCCTCCCGTAGACCCCTCGGGAATTACTCCAAGTCCAACCCTTTCACTTGTACCTCTGCAGACTGCACTAGATGACTGACAATCATTAGCATATTCCCCATATACCTCATACAAAGCATCCTGAATAGTTGTAGCATTTGTCCGTGCCTCAACGTCAAAATACATCTTAGGGAAAGAAAACTCAGTCACCCTCATTTTGTACCTAGGGTTGATTATAGCTACCACATACATCAACAAATTACATTGCCCCCAGTACTTATCACACTTCTCTTTCATTTTTCTTACCATCTGTCTAATAAATACATCTTCACTTTCACTTTTTTTATCCGACAAGATTTTGATCCTACATACTTGCCTTAGAAATACATTTGATGTTGGATAATTACTCCCTGAGATGATATTGGTCATTGTACTAAAAACCCTTAGAATCTCACAGACTTTCTCTACTTTCACCCAATCTTCTTTATTTGGAAAATGTTCGTAACCCTCATCCCTTTCTTTGTATCTTGGAAACACTTCTTTAAACTTAATTGCAATTTCCAACATGTCATAGGTTAAATTCCACCTTGTTTTACAATCAATGATAAGTTTTGACACGGCAAACGCAATTGTTGCACAATCTCTGCAAAAACCTTCAACCTACCCTCCAAACCATTAATGTATACCACACTCTCATGGATCTTGTCGATGATTCTCCTAATCTGCGAAAGCCCAGCTTGCACCATTAGGTTTAAGATGTGTGCACAACATCTGACATGAAACATTTTACCCCCACAACTCAACTACCTTGTTATTGTAAAATTTTGCTTCAACACCCTAATTGCCACATCATTACTAGTAGCATTGTCCACTGATATCATTTGGACCTTGTCTTCAATCTCCCATTCTGCCAAACATTTGTAAATTGCATCAGCAATCTACACACCACCTTTTGGAGTAGGTAAACGAACAAAGTTAAGAACCCTTTTGTTCAACTTCCAATTATCATCTATCCAATGCCCTATCAAAACCATATACTCCAACTTTTGGTTGTCAGAATTCCACAAATTTGTGGTCAAACTAATCCTCCTTACACCTTTCAGCAATGTCTTCAATTTCTATTTCTCCATTTCATACACCTTCGCACAATCATTTTTACATGTATTGCGTGAAACCCTTGACCATTTTGGAATCCCATATTTCAACATATTGTTCAAACCCTCCTCTTCCACAATGGTAAATGGGTGCTCATGCATAAGCACCCATTGTGCAATCAATTCCCTCATCACCGTCATGTCAAACTTACTGGTAAGAACAGGAAAGACAGATGTTCCCTCACTAGAATCAGCAGGGGGAAATTAATATGTTGTTGTCCACGTGAAGTAGCTCGCTTCACACACCTTTGTAAATGTCTTCCAAAATGTGTAGTGCTTTCGGATGCATGAATTTGAAGCTTCTATTTACAATGGATACACTTTGCTTTCTTCTCACCGTTAGGAAGGACCACTTCTTTGTATTTAGCCCATACTGAAGATGTCTTGGTTCTCTTTCTCCTTTGAAAGAGATTAACATTTGCATCCTCATTCGGCAAGCAAGTAACATTTGGTTGCGTATTCATTGTTTCATCCAATGTCGGGTGGCTAGTGGATGTTATACCTGTAAAAAAAAAAAAAAAAAAAAAAAAAAAAAAAAAACTTGTAAATGGTCCTGCCTAACACAATTTATTAACCACAAAAACAAGCAGGGTTGATTGAATAAAAATCATTAGCACAGGCAACTAAATGGTACCAAAAACAGGGGCAGCAACAAATCAGAAAAAATCAACAACAAAAATAAGGGTAACAACAAATTAGCCCAGCCAACACAAACATCAAAAGTAGGGGCAACAAAAAACCCAACCAACACAAACAGGGGTAGCAAAAATCAGCCCAGGCAACACAAACAGGGGCAGCAAAAAACTCAGCCAACACAAACAGATTTTGCCACAACTTTGTTGCTGTAGGAATGAAAATAAATAATTTCTTACTAGAGAAAATACTTAAAGATTCTCTTTTTAAATGATTGTCATCTACCTACAAATTTTTAGAGTAATTATTTCTCATAGAAAGATGGCTGCATGATCCTTAATCCGTCTAGCTATTAATCTTCCAATGAAATCAAAGGTCTATGCTCTGGACTATAAAGGATACGTCATCCCACATTAAATAAAATGGCAATAGCAAAATGAAACCCTCTACAGCCAAGTAAATAATTGGCATCATTGTCATAATTATATCTAATATAATTCTATCTCACATTTCTACTTTGATCTTGTCACTACAAGAATATTCGATATACTTTTGGATTCTTATGTTAATATGGAACATTGGAGGAAGAGGTACCAAATCAATCCTCTTTATGGGCTCTTCCATGGCTGCCTAAATCTCTAGCTAGCAAATAAGCCCTCAACATAGTTGTTAATATATTTCTTATTTTATTTTTATAATCTAAATGAGCAACAGCTGAACAAGAATGGTGGTTGTTTCTTCAGCTGAACAAGATCCACAGCTATAACCATCATTCATTATTCAGCTACAGATCACACCAGAAAACAATTTTATAGTCATTATCCATTCCCTAAACCAAATCAAAACAATTTTCTAAACATCTCTGCACTAACCCAACTACAATAATCCAAAAAAGAAACCCAACTACAAATGAAGGAACGAACTTGTTGCCGTCAAGATACACAACTCCTCACAAATTCTTCGCAAAAATCAGTGTTGTCAACGATGAACAGTGCAACAAGAAGCGGTGGTTATCGGTGATTGGGTAGTTCTTGTGTTTGTGGGTGGCTTGGCGTGATAATCGGGAAATTATTTTTTGGGTTTTTTGTTTTAGGGTTCTTGATTTGGGGGAGAAGGAGAATGAATTTACACGATTTGATTTTGGGTTAATTAGGGATTTGGGGTTATTTGGTTAAGGGTTAATTGGGGATTTGGGGTTATTTGGTTTAGGGTTTATTTGTGATTTTTAAAACTTTTTAATCTTTTACATGTCAAATTACAAAAAAAAAAAAAAAAAAAAAAAAAGCCAAAAACTTGTATTATGTGCAAAAAAATCCTAAACGAGCCACTGTTGGCTTGCGAGCCGAGTCGGGGTAGACTTGAACTCGACTCGGTAACTTACTTGAGTCGAATTAGAGCCAGCTCGGCTCGATTATAATCGAGTCGAGTTCGAGCATTTAATGAGTTGAGTAGAGCCCAGTCGACTCGCGAGCGACTCGGCTCGATTGACAGCCCTAGGTCACCCCCTCCCAATGATCCGAAACCCAAAGGCTTTTGCAATGTCATATCCAGGGATTCAGTAATCAGCGGAGTTAGCTATTTATTAGCAAAGAGACATGCCCAAGTCACGCACCACCAAGAAGTTCATTCGATTCATCCACCCATCCAGGCTCCATCAAAACAAGTGATCCAGTTTGAAGATGATGACCTTGTCACCCTGACAGCCATGCATCATGATGCCTTAGTGATCACCCTTCATATCGCTAAGATCCTTGTCAGGAGTATTTTTGTAGATGGAGGATTGTTGGCCAACAGACTCTTCCTAAAAGCAGTGAAGGTGATGGGATTAGACAAAGTTGACATAAACAGGTGCCCAACCATCTTGATCGGGTTCAGTTCAAAGTAGAAGCACACTATTGGAGAGATTGTTCTACTAGTCTATGCATGCAGTGTGAATTGCCAGACAGTCTTCCTGGTCCTTGACTATCCTTCCCCCCATAATATCATCATGGGTCATCCCTAGATCCACGATATAAGAGCTGTTCCATCAACGTTCCATCAGACAATCAGGTTCCCCACCAAATGGGGCATGAGTGAAATCAAGGGCGATGCCAAGGCTTTTAGGGAGTGCTACAAGAATGCCTTCAAAAGTAAGTCCCAAACTTTATAGCAATTATAGTCAGGTCCAACTTCCAGAGCTGATCTAGATGAACCATCAATGGAGGAGTTGGACAAGGTATAGATACATCCAAACCATCCCGAGAAGAAGACTCAAATTGGGTCCCGACTGAGTCTGGCAATTAAAGAACGACTGATCAAATTCCTATAGCAAAACAACGACTGTTTCACCTAGTCCTATTCAAATATGATAGGGATCAATCTTAACGCAATCGTCCACCAACTCCAAGTGGACCCCAATCATCCCTCGATAAAACAAAAGAGAAGGAAATTCGCCCCGGAGAGGAACCAAGTTATCAATAAGGAGGTTGAGAAGCTGTTACCCAATGGGTTGGTATGAGAAGTGCACTATCCAGAACAGCTAGCAAATGTAGTGGTGTCAAGAAAAAGAATGGAAAATGGAGGGTCTACATACAGTTCACTGATCTAAACAAAGCATGCCCGAAAGACTCATTTCCCCTCCTCTATATAGACATGTTGGTGGATGCTACGGCGGGACACGAGCTGCTCAGCTTTATGGATGCCTTCTCAAGTTACAACCAGATCATGATGCATCCGAATGACCAAGATAAGACAGCCTTCATCACCGAGAGAGGCACATACTACTACAAAGTGATGCCTTTTGGGCTTAGGAAAGCAGGGCCAATTTATCAGCGGCTAGTAAATAAGATGTTTGTCGAACAACTCAGAGACACGATGGAGGTGTACATAGACAATATGCTCATCAAATCCTTAATGGCCGAGTAATATCTTGATCACCTGAGCCAAACATTCTCAGTACTTAGGAAATATAACATGAAGTTCAACCCTGCTAAGTGCTTATTCGGGGTCTCATCCAAGAAGTTCTTAGGCTACATGGTGACTCAACGTGGAATAGAGGCAAATCTTGATCAAATCCGAGTTGTGTTGGACATATCTTCTCCCACACACATCAAAGATGTCCAGTGTCTGGCTAGGTGAGTAGCTGTCTTAAGTAGATTCATCTCTCGTTTGGTCGACAATTGCCACTTGTTCTTCACCACACTCAAGAAATCAAAGGAGTTTGAATGGACCCTGGCCTGTGAAGAAGCCTTACAACAACTGAAAAAGTACTTAACTTTACCCCCTCTTCTCTCTAAACCCCTCATAAGGGAGACACTTTACACATACTTGGCTGTCTCTAAAACGGTGGTCTTAGCCGTTCTAGTCAGAGAGGAGAAGAGAAAGCAACTACCTGCGTATTATGTAAGCAAGTCGCTCCTTGATACTGAGACCCAATACAGCCAACTGGAGAAGTTAGCCTTGTCACTCATCCATGCCTCCAAAAAGCTTCACCCATACTTCCAATGCCATTTCATAGTCGTCCTCACCACCTTCCCACTGAAAAAGATCCTCCATAAATCAGAGTTGTCAAGACGACTCACCCAATGGACGGTTGAGCTGAGCAAATTTGATGTCCTACTAACCCCAAACAGCCATCAAATCCCAAGCACTGGCCGATTGCATTGCGGACTTCACACCAACACCTTCGTCCAAGTAGAAAAAAAGTTATTGTGCATGACAAATGTCGGATCCTGTAGGTGGACTCTCTCAGTCGACAAATCCAGTAATTCAAACGGGAGCAACCTGGTCATCGTGCTGATCACGCCAGAGGGAGACATCATCCAAAGGGCCATCAGATGCAGTTTCAAGTGCACTAATGATAAGGCTGAATATGAGGCACTGATAACCGAGCTCACCCTGGCGAAAGATGTGGGAATGAAGAAACTAGAAGTCAAGTCTGATTCTCAATTGGTGGTTAATCAACTCCAAGGAAAATACGAAGCCCGGGATTCAAAGATGAATACATACCTCAACATAGTAAGAGAGCTCTAGTCTTCCTTCGAAGAATTTGCAATCACGTAGGTACCGAGAACAGAGAATGCCCATGCAAACACCCTAGCCAACCTCGAATCAACTTTTCAAGGATCATCTTCAGCAACCATCCTTCTTCTCTTTCTACAATGGCCAGCAGACTGGAAAGATCCCCAGATAGAAGACATTCACATCCCTAGAGAGTTGTCAAAAGTGTTAGACATCAGCTCGGTCGATTCATGGATGACTCCAATCGTCCGGTACTTAGTGAATGATGAACTTCCTCTTCACAAGAACGAAGCCTGCCAACTCAGAGCCAAGGCTGCTAGGTTCACAATCTATGAAGGTCAGCTACTAAAAAAGTCATTTTTTGACCCCTATCTCAAATGCTTCACTCCGGAGCAAGCCAAATATGTCCTCGTTGAGATACATGAAGGCGAGTGCGGGAACCATGCTGGGGGACACAGTCTCACCCACTGCATGATCACAACCAATTATTACTGACCTACCATGAGAACCGATTCAACAGCCTATATCAAGGAGTGTGACAGCTGCCAAAGGTTCGCCAATGTCTCACACCTCCCTCCCAAAAGACTTAATTCAATCCTTACTCCTTGGTCATTCATGAAGTGAGATATGGACATAGTCGATAAACTCCCAACCGCACTGGGGCAATGAGTATACATACTGGCGGTCATTGACTACTTCACCAAGTGGATAGAAGCCGAGGCATTTGCCCTGGTATAAGACATAAAAGTGAAGGGATTCATCTAGAAGAACGTGATATGTTGATTCGGCATACTGAAGGAGTTGTTCACTAATAATGGGTCCCAGTTCATCAGTTTAGGGTTCAGGGATAGAGGTGGAACAAATGGGCCGGGTTAGGCGGGTCAACCCTAACTCAACCCGCATTAGAGAGGGTTCAACTCGGACCGCCTTATAGGTGGGTCGGGTTAAACCCAACCCGCATGCAACCCCCGAGCGGGCCGGGTTGCTATATGGCAACCTGCCAACCCGGCAGGTTGCTATTTGTTTACAATAGCCAACCCGGTGGGTTAGCCCAAAAAAGAAGGAAAAAAAAAAAATTAATTATCAACAATGCTTCCTGGTCGAGGTGTCTATCCCCTCAACTAGGCTCTAATGGACAGATCAGCAAACCAACGATGAGAATCTTTGTCACAACTGGGACACCATTGACGAACTTAGGGAGCAGGCTCAAATCAAAAACGTCATTTATCAACAATGAGTCGCTCGACACTACAACCAAAATGTCTGAGTGAGAACTTTCAAATAATGGGACTGGGTGCTTCAAAAAGTTTTTCAAAACACCAGGGAAGTCAACTCCAGGAAGCTCGACCCCAATTGGGAAGGCCCCCACAAGATAACCAAAGCAGTGGGCAAAGGCACCCATAGACTCTAAAATCTTGAGGGTAAAGACATCAGCAATAGTTGGAATGTCGTCCATCTCAAACGGTACTACTTTTAACATTCTGTTTTTATGTTCCCCTTTTGTTTTGTTTATTTCAAAAAAAAAAAAAAAAAAAAAAAGTGAGTGGGCCTATCCACCTCCTATGCAGTCATTTGGCCTTTCAGCCAGTATCAATAAAAGTGCTATTCAACGTACAAATTTATTCAACTCCAATGGATTTACATCAACTCGGTTGCAAGGCCCAATTTACATTGATAGTCGGTCACACCGATACAGCCTTGGCACTTACATCGATAAATCTGTTCAACTCCAATGGATTTACATCGATTCGGTTGCAAGGCCTGATTTATATCGATAGTCGGTCACACCAATAGGGCCTCAGCACTTACATCAACAAATTCATTCAACTCCAATGGATTTTCATCGACTCGGTTGCGAGACGTGGTTTACATCGACAGTCGGTCACACCGACAGGGCCTCGGCACTATGCATTTACAAATTTATTCAACTTTAATGGATTTACATTGACTCGGTTGTGAGGCTCAGTTTATATCGACAATCATTCACACTGACAGGGCCTTGACATTTCAACAAATCTATTCAACGTCAACAGATTTACATTGACTCGGTTGCGAGGCCCATTTTATGTTGACAGTTGGTCACACCGATAGGGCCTCGACACTTACATCGACAAATCCATTCAACTTTGACGGATTCAAATCGACTCAGTTGCAAGGCCTGGATCACATCGACGGTTGTTCACACCAACAGGGCCTTGGCACTTAACATCTATGATTTTTTTTCTACAAATGATTTGCATCGACTCGCTCGAGAGGCCTAAACTAAATCGGTGGTCGAACACGCCGACCAGGCCTCACACATGTAGCACCAACTGAGTTATTGGACTCAAATCAATACCCAATTGACCATGCCGACCAAGCCTCATAAAAATTATGTTCATGTCTATTAATTTACATCTATGGAGCCGTAACGACTTTCATAGATGGTCGACTGAAGTCCGAAACATGAATTGCACCGACTTACAATGATAGACAGCCAGGCTAACCCAATCCTTGGGCACATACACCAAGGTATTCGGGCATTCACCCTAATCATTCGGATTCCTAAAAAATCAAAAACATTCCAAGCATGCAAAACAACGTGGTAATATAAGGAAACCAGAACACTCGGTAAAAAGATGAACAGAAATAGATCTATTTAAAGTTCGTAGCTTGATCGGCAAAAATTTACATAAACAAAAGTAAACAAGGTGCCACACGCCCAAAAAGTCTCAAGATAGTTGGAAATTATACAAAAACTAAGGGTTAGCATGAACCTTCTGATCCTCTTGGGTCGAATGATCTCCAGTTGGCCCGACTTCTTTTTCCTCATCGGTCAATCCACTAGTAGCGGCCGCACCTTTGGTAGACTCGATCGAACCCCCAAAGTCTCCTCCTGATCTTGAACAACTTCTATCTCCTCTCAAAGCTCGATGTCGCCATCAGAATCCCAATGCGAAGTGTTCCCGTCCTTATATTCTTTTATCAACTCGACACGGGCCTTGATCATAACGTCCTCCGTGATGGATTTGCAATGCTCTCAAACTAGGGCCGACTCTTCCTCCTTCTCAGACAGCTCTCTCCTCACATCGGAGAGCGCCTTCTCAACTTCAACTAATGCCCTCTTTAATTTAGCCGACTCTGACTCATCCTACTTTTGCTTGGCTAGACTCTCCTTGGCACTCTTCAACGCCTAAGCCTCCTGGTTCCTTAAACCAGTGTTAGTCTTGGTTAACTCCTGGATCCACACGTCCCGAGCGACCACAGCCTTCTTCAAATAAAGTGTCTCGCTCAACGCCTGCAAAAAATCTTGGGTGTTAGCTCCATAACTTAGCAGAAAAAGGATAGAAATTGTAAGGTATCTGAAGCTGTTGAGTCACTGCCCACTCAGCCACAGCAGTCACCTCCATTTGGTTCAATCGAGCCTCGTCGGTTGACAGTAGGAATGACTCAGCCAAGTTACCCATCCTAAATGCATCGGAGTAAACTGAGGTTGTATTGGGAAGGGTGATTGTGACCTTTTCATCTTCATCGAAAGGAACTCCCTTAGACGATCTGGCTCCAGCCGACGACTGATCAACTATGGGAGTCAATTTGGTATGCTAACCCTGAGTCTTACTTAAAGAAGACTGCCTCTTCCTCTTAGCCCTGCGTCGCACATCCACATCACTCACATCCGGGATATCCCCTTTAGGTTCCTTATCATCCTCTCTACAATGGCAAACTCCTCAGGTGTTAATAAATGAAGAAACGAGTAGCCGAATAAAATATGATTGTTGTAGCGGGTCAATAGCATGTGCCAATATTGCTTCGCGAAAGAAAGGGGATACCTCTTTGAACGGCTTCCACTCCAGCCCACAAGTGACTCATCTTTAGGTTGGACTCTTTCAAGATCACCCTTCAATCTCTCTCTTCCTTTGGAATGGTGAGGACTTGTCTCGTCATCACATCAAGGCCGTCTGCGCTCTATTCACCTCGATTGAAGTCAGGATCTGCAAAAGACAGAGAGAATAAGACTTAGTAATCACAAGTATTGAGCAAGAATTGGTCTCTCACCCGTGGCTCTCCATGTGTACGGGATCTCCCCCAGGACCTTTCGCCGAATATAGCCTCACCTTTCATGAAGAAGAACTGATCCTTCTAATTTTTGTTGCTCGATCTCAAGTTTTTCACCAAGTGGAGTCGGTCATGCCTAAGGGTGATTGAGTATCTACCCTTCTCTCAGTCATGCTTTTTCAGATAATAGGAGTACAAGAATTCATGCAGACCAAACATGACTCGGTTTTGGACACACAAAACCTCCAAGCATAACAATAGCCTCCAGGAGTTCGGCATGATCTGTTTTGGCATGAGCATAAAGTGGTTCAATACTTCCCATGCGAGCCAAGGTATAAGTAGACGCAATCCTTCATGGAATCATATCTCATACGCACTCACCCATCCCTTAACTTCCCAGTTGACCCGTTCATAACTCTTTAGGATGCTGATCTCCACTAAACTGGGGATGTAGTACTGCATCTGAATCCGCCATTGGTCATTCTCCTTAAGCAAAGGCAGATAGTTAGCACCCAAGATCCCACTACCCTGTCAACTAGGCTCTTCTACCGAGCCATCGCTGGTTGAAACATCACTCTCAGAGCCTCTTGAATCATCCTCCGACTCTTCCCCACTCGTCCCTTGCCCATCCAAACTGTCATCGCTAGACTCTGCAGCATTACCTGGCTGGGAGATGGCTACGTTCACCCCTCTAGGAATACCTACTGGGACATCGCCCTCTTCTAGCATTACAACCATGGTGGGGGCTCGCTCGTACTCGCCCCCCGCTTCTATCTCCATATGAGCCTTCTTACTCGACTCAAATTACGACATCGGGTGATGATTCAAACAACTCCCAACGTTCGACTCGGTCTGGGAGATCGACAAGATGACCAAAGACAACTTAACGACAACAAGCTTTACCCCAACTAATGTTTCACTTTGCTCAAAAAATGACACCGAGAGAGCTGAATGGATTCTTAAGTAAGTCGACTTTGTCTCCCCACACCTGATGAAAACTCAAAAATCTGAGAATTACAGGAAAACACTAATTTCACCAGAAATTATGAATTCACCAAACGCCAACAAAAAGACTCACCAAATCCCACACTATTTGGCACACTCCTAGGACCTATTAGACTCAATTCCTTGAGAAAAAAAAAAAAAAAAAACCAAAGAACACAAAATCTCTTAACTCCCTCAAAACTTCTCCAAAAACTATCCTAAACAAGCCAAAGTTTTTCCCCAAGAACACAAGGAATTGAAAAAACAGGAGAACAAACTTAGATTTGAAGAGGAATAGAGATTTTACCGTGAACCGAGGAAGGATTCGCCTGAAGTGCTATCGCGATGAAATTTTTTTGAGTAAGCTGAAAAGGAAAAAAATTCAAATGCTGAAAACAAAATGAAAAAAACGAAAGGGCATCTGAGGGATTTATCCCTCGTTCGCACACCCATCCTTTTAGAGTAATCACGTGGTTCCTTGCCATTGGGCGCGTCCTTTTGCATTCCCACTCAAAAAATGAGAAACTGATTTCTATCGTATACATGTCGCATGGCAGAGTTTCCTCGAGATCTGTGATCTTCACTCTCCCACTCAAACTCAGCGAAACCCTACAGTACACACGTCTCGCTACCAAAGTGCCACCAAATCACTCAAGCAAGACTCCACTCGTCTAGACGAATCGATATATAATATCGCTTCTTCATAACTTCTAGGATCATCCCCATGACTGACTTCTCCAATCATGATAGATTCAAAAATCTCTTCATGAAGTAACCCATATCTTTCTGGAGGTCGAGATACTCTATATGATTTACGAATCGAAACCATTTCAGGTATTAATGTTTCCTGAGAAGGACCACCCATTTGAGTATTTTCGATTTGAGGCTCCCTGGACTCTTCCTGGAGCACAATTTTTCTTCCCGCACCACTCTCTTCTAAGAACTCTTTCTCAAGAAAGTATGCATTCCTATGGATCGAAATTCGTTGATCAGTGTGGAAGTAAAAATAATATCGCAAACTATTTTTGAGATACCCTATAAACTGACCTTTCTCAGATTTAACGTCCAACTTGTCTATCTTGACAATCTTGACATAAGTTGGACAACCTCAAATTCTCATATATTTGAGACTAAGAGGTTTACCATACCACATCTCATATGGTGTCATCTCAATAGATTTAGATGGTACCCTATTCAGAATATGCACAGCAGATTCAAGGGCAAATCCCCATAATGACGTTGGCAAGTCCGTAAAACTTACCATCGACCGTACCATATCTAATAAAGTACGGTTCCTCCTTTCAGACACATTGTTATGTTGTGGCATATACGGAAGAGTCAACTGGGATATTATACCATTCTCCTTTAGAAAATCTCGAAATTCTGTACTTAAGTATTCACCACCACGATCTGATCGTAGAGACTTAATACTCTTTCCGGTCTATTTCTCTACTTCATTCTTAAACTCTTTGAACTTTTCAAAGGATTCAGATTTGTATTTCATTAAATACAAATACCCGTACCTATAATAATCATCAGTAAAGGTAATGAAGTATTGAAAACCTCTTCGAGCCATTTCATTAAATGGTCCGCATACATCTGAATGTACAACCTCTAATAATTCTTTGGATCTTTCCCCTTTACCCTTAAAGGGCGATTTGATCATTTTTCCTTAAAGACAGGATTCACAAGTTGGATAGGGTTCTGAACCCAATAGGCTTAAAAGCTCATTTGCTTCTAACCTGAATATCCTTTTATCTCCTATATGACCTAATCGATTATGCCAAAGTAATTTTGGATTAATTTCATTTCAAGATCTCTTATTTGTAATGGTATTAATTATGTTATAATCATTCATTACCAAAACATACAAACCATTTGTATTAATTGCTTTGCCAACTAATTCATTTCCAAAATAAATTAGACATTCATTTCCATTAAACTGTATTTTGTAACCATATTTACATAAAACAGAAATAGAAACGAGGTTTCTAGTTGCTTTGGAAAAATACAAAGTTTTGTACAAATACAAAATGTGTCCTAATGGCAATGTCAAATGCAACTTTTGCTCCATTTGCCATCTTCAAAATGACTTCACCTTTTAATAGTGCAGAACTATTTTGCAGTGTCTGCAATGAAACACAAATGTGAGATGTAGTAGCTGAATCTAATATCCAGGAATGATCATTTGAACTAATGTTTAATTCAAATTCTATAACATAAGAATGGAACATACCTACTGGAGCTTTCTTCAAGCTCTTCAGATAAAGAAGACAATTCCTCTTCCAATGTCCATCTTTCTTGCAGTGGAAACACTAGCCTTTATCATTGACCTTTTCTTTGCCTTTCTCAGTCTTAGAAGAATCCTTCTTAAAAGGCCTTATCCGTGGTCTAACTTTTGGACCTTTCTTTTGCTTCCATTGCTTCTTCTTAGTCTTACTAGAAGAAGCTGCAAAAACATCCTCTTGCCCCTTTTCCTTTCTTCCCTGCTTATAAAACTGTTGAATCTCATTCGACAGTTCTGCAAGAGTGTGCTCAATCTTATTGAGATTATAATTTGTGATGAAAGGCTTGAAACTTGGTGGAAGGGATTGCAGAATCAAATTCACCTCAAGACTGTGTGGCATCACAATCTCAAGTGTACGTAATTGCCCTAATATTACTCATTTTCGTAACATGATCATCTGGGGCAAGTCCCTCCCTAAGCGTCATTGTGAATAGTATCAAACACAATTCGTATTGCTTCACCACTGAGTTCTCAACATACAACTCTTGTAAATGGATAATTATCTCATTCTTACTTTCTATCTTTTCATGCTCAACCTGGAGCTCAGCGCATTCATTGATGCTACCATGTAGGTTCGAGCTCGTAAGTCATCCTCCTGCCACTTATCGAAAGCTTCCTTTTCTCGTGGTGTGGCATCTGAATTTTTAAGGTAAGATTCATTCCTTGCCTCCAGTTTTGGATACCTCACATAATATAAATCTTGGTATCCTAGACTAGTTAAATCCAACCCATTATGCTTTCTTAAAATAGAATTCCCATTATACCCTCACATAATAGAAATCTTGGGTATTATGAAATTTTCTATCCAAGAACTAAGACAATTAATTCCATGTCATAAAATTAGCATCCCTCACATAATAGAAATCTTGGGATCTCTAATTTTATGCCAAAGAATTAATTGGCCCATAATGGAAGGCTTGGATCTAATATTGTTTGTTAGGGAGATTATTAGGTTTAACCTTTGATTAAAAAATGTTTTACATTTATCACATACATTAATTCAAATGCATCCATATAAATATAAAACATGGTGGGATGATCATGGGGTTTTGGAAAATACATCCTAATTAGGTAAACTATTCACCTAATTCTATTAATCCTTGCGGATCTTCATCCGATGATTGATCGGATCTCCATCTCCGTCCGGTCGTATGATTACATAAACCAATTTAATTAGGACACGCAGGCCCGGATAACAAACTAATAATAAAATTCATATTATTACAAGCCATTGAAAGAATATTACATACCCAAATATCAAATATTTTCGGAAAAAATAAATATAAACCCATGATCATCCCCTAATTAATATTCATCCATCACATTAATAAATATTAATTCAATCAAGGGCATATAAATAAATATTTATGCAAGTTGCAATATTTATAAATAAAGGACTTCATGTAATAAATACATAAAAACATGCCATGATTGAACAAAGGTGTAATGCTTTCTTTCTAGCTAGTATACTCGTAAAATAATCACTAAAACTCATTAAAAATATATATAAGAAAATACACATATATATACGAGTAATAAAGTATGGATATTTAATTTTTCTTTATATACAAATATGTAAAAAATATTCTCAAAAATAGCAACTTGACAGTGTAGCCCGACCCTTCCACTGCGTGACGCTTTGAGTGACCGCAACTCACCTATTACCTGCAAAACAATAAAAACAACTGAGTGAGCACTACTGGCTCAGTAAGTAAACCCACTATGCTACCCTTCTCTTTCTCCGTTGCTTAAAATTCCGAATTTTCTTTCCTTACATCACATTTCCCGATTATTCTCTATTCTTTCCTTGTTCTTCTCTTTGTTCTTTCTCTGTTCTTTCTCTATTCTTTCTTTGTTTTTCTCTCTGTTTTCTAAATTTTTCACTACCCATGATAATGAGCATGGTATTATGCATATTCATGATGCAAATGCACAAATGCATAAATTATGCATTTTCTTTTCTATTTTTCTTATTCTGTTTCTTTATTTCTTTCTTTCTTTTCTAGCCTTTCTTTCAATTCTTTCTTTCTATTTTTTTCTTTCTTTTCTATTCTTTCTTTCTTTTCTTTCTATTCTTTCTTTCTTTTCTATTCTTTCTTTCTATTCTTGTCGATCAGACTCGGTTGAGGCATGGATTTGGAGCCTTGGCCGTGTGAGTGAATTCTCTAATTCTGGGTACAGTCCTTATCCACACACACTTCTAACGGACTGTACATTTCTTCTTTCTGAATTTTGAGGCCGCTCATTAAAGGCGGCGTGCATGTGGGACTATGTCACTCACGGCTCCCCATCGCAACAACTTTCTCTTCTTTTTATCTTTTTTTTACACTTCTTTAAGAAAAATTCAGATTTGAATATCTTTAATATTCTCATTTATTTCTATTTTCTCTTTAAAATATTTTAGGGCATTTTCATGCTCTTATGAATATGTATGCATGTAGATGGTTTCATGCTTATAATTCTTTCTGAATTCACATATTTAAATGTAATTATGCATTATGGAATGCAAACATGTCATTCTCTACCATCTACAAACACATCCCAAGGTAACACATAATCATACTCATATACATGCACTTCTCCTTGGCATTTCATCAAACAATTCATGTGCACAAATCAACACTAATTTGGCTACACTCCTATCTCTATTTTAGGCCACCAAAAATTTGGAATAAACTCCACCATAATTAACACCAAATCTGCCAAAAATACACACTTCAAAAATTTCACTTCAATTCTTCCAAATCTCATCCAAACATTCATCAAATAACAACTACACCAACATAACTTCTCATGGATAGGTTCTAATCATTATTCGACACCAAATCCATCAACAATTCTACATATAACACATATATATGCATAAAGAAAGTTCTCTACACAACATAACTTAAATCATGCTTAGGGTAGGATTTACTTACCTTTGATATGAGCAAATTCAACCCTTTAAGAATCTCCTTTGATCAAACTCTCTTCCTCTTAAATCCTATGAGCATAAACCATCAAAATCAACACTTTAAAAACTAAAATTCACTTCTTAGTGCAAAGATCTTACCTATGGAAGCTTAAGATTGAAAATCCACTCAAAAACACCCAAAACCTTTGAATTTCCTTTGAAGAACAATTGAAGAATTTGAGAGAATATGGAGGTGAAAGTGGCGTGCAAATGGGTAAGAGTGGCTAGGGTTTGACTCTTCATTTTGATATAACCTAAATATTATATATTAGTTTCCCATTTTGCCCTTGCACTTTCTTTAAAATTCCATCTATGTCCCTTTGTTAATTACCTTAATGCCCTCATTTTTATTGCATTCTCTATGAAATTCTATCTCTTTTTACTCCCCACAATTTCAACTAATTTTGAGTGAAAATACCATTTTACCCTTAATGCAAGTTTAAGGCATTTTTATCATATTTTCTCAAAATAACTTTAGCAAAAATCAACTAAAGGTATAAGAGCATAAATTAAATTACGTACCTCCATGTGGGCATTACAAAAGGGTACATGTATAATTTTACTATCCTTAAACTTATAATATCATTATATTATCCATCACGTGAATATAAAGAAATATATATATATATACACACACACATATATATTACTAAGGATTTCATGCAATAAATGTATAAAATATGTCATGATTACTAAGGATTTCATGCAATAAATGTATAAAATATGTCATGATTAAACCAAGGGTACATGCATAATTTCATCACCATAATATTTATAAAAAATATTATATTACCCATCACATTAAAAAATCTCTCACATCACATTCGATCAAATAAAATTAAAAATTGCAAACTTTTGCATCATGCGCCGATTTTTACTTGAATCACCATCCAAAAAGAAAACATGTGATGAGCAAAGAATTAATCAAGCATGCATATCACCTTAATCCATTCTACCTTCATTTAATCAACATTAACCATCATAAAAAAAAAAAAACTTAAACAAAAATTTAGATCATCATTATTTACTCAAAGTGAATCAACCAACTTGTATTCAAAATACAATCCAACTCAAATGCATTTATAGACTATTACATCATATATAACATCTCAAACATGCATTCAAAGTACATTATGCATCCATATAATGTTTGGTCGAATTCATCCTTTTCAAAGTCATCAAATTTTGCATGAAACATGCTCACATTACACATACATGTATCATATGAATGAGATATATATATTCATATTTAACAAAAATGCATCAATATACAATAAATCAAACATGCATGTTACATATGACTTCAAGAACAAGAAATTTTGTATTCTAAATATCAAAATTTCATAGAAGCATGTTAATAAGCATGAATATCACATATCCATCATCATTTGTATTCAAAATACACAATAACTTCAACATGCATCTAAAGCAAAAATATATTCATGTCCAAACCAAGCCATTTTTCACCAAAAATGCTACATGCATGCATGAAATTAAACATGCTCTAATACCATCGTTGGGATTCATGCATTTTGGACATGGAAATGGAGAGAAAATGATGATCAAGATGATGGACATAAGGTAGAAAACAAACAATTTAAACATTAACTTATTAATGTAAAAAAAGGATAGAAAATTACAAACTCCTTTGTTGAAACTTGGAGTCTAGATTCTTCAAAAGAGAATGAAGAAACTCAAAATGAAATCCACCCAAGCCAAAGATGAGAGAGAGCCGAGAGAGTGTTTTTTGTTTTCAATTGTTGCAATTGCATTAAAATGATATAATACTTAATTTATATACCATGGGCACAAAGTGTAATTTTAAATTGTTTTGGGAAGGCCTTAAACCCAAAACAATTTAAAATTAACTTGAGAGTAAAAATTTATGTCAAGTCCTTGGTTTTATGGTTAATTCATAATTAGACCAAATTTTAATTCCATTAAATATTCTAACCCTTTAGAATAAAACTAATGCACTTTTGCTCCCATCATTGAATCCAATCCAATAATAATATTTAATAAATCCTTACTACCCTTGGTTAGTGCTAGCTATCCATGGATAATTATTTCTCACCAATACATTAATTCGGATGCAACCGTTTAAGTCCGAACATCATTAATCTGATTAATGATATGTATTACTCTCTCTTCTTGAGCTTGGTTTTATGTGTGACCATTTTGGTTCACTGTAATCTGGTCGTGGGCCTAATATCAAATTTTGATATATTTCGTTATAACTCTTTATTATCGAAACTCTCACTGATTATGGTAGATGTCTAGCAATGTTCCATAATCCCTAAACCACAATAAAGTGTAAACTCCAATGAACTTATTCTGATCGTATGTACCATGTAGTCAAATCCATCCGTTATCTAATCCCGATTAAAAATGATTCATGGTATGTCAAAACCTTTAACTTAATCTGTAATTGAATTGTCAATCGATACAATGGAACTCGTCAACATGAAACTACTTTTCATCTCACATTCATTATACTCTGGCCAGAGATTTCCCTTTTCCAATGTTTATTGACATTCGTCTGGGAACTCGAGATTGGACTATTTTGAGTTAACAGATCCCATCTTGACCATCACTTGTCCTCGCACATGAATAACATATGACCAAACCAGCTTATTAGACAAGACATGACTAGGCTCGCGCTTATACACCATATGAATCATATGCATCCTATGTTGAATCCAACCATGATGTCTCAGGTCTAAGGATCAGTGGTACATTAGCACGATCCTACGATGCATCATTGACCACATCCATATGATTCATCGTAATCAGTCGTGTTTAATAAACAGTCCATTAACTGTCTATCTATGCTAATGCCTTGGTGACATATCTCTTATAATCACCCATACTAATACCATCACATGATATTCAATGGAGACATTCAACATGCCTACTATGCAATGGTATTGCCCAATTAACATTACTTGCGTAGGGAATCCTTGATGATTTGATCTTCTGAAGATCCGTGTCATCCGGACATTTCACATGCAATAGTAAATATAATATAATATAAATGAAGCAGAAAATCAAATTGTGAAATAAGAACACTTTCTTTTATTCATAATACATTTACAAGATATAATGTCCTAAAACCGACAACACGATTGGTTCCTAGGGCATACACTAATATCTTGCTACTAATGAGGCAAGTGAATCAAGGTTTTCCTATTTCACAGGGTCTCCTCCTTTGTGGATTCCGAATCCTACTAGGATACAAACATCTCACAACTACTATATAAATAGGGGTTATCCCACTGTTTGGGCATCCAACATTACACCTGCTAACCCTATAGTTCCCACACTCTTGAGAGCTATACCCCGACTTCGTGGTCTTAGTTCACTACTAAACTACTGGTAATCCTTCTTTTCCCTTAACCCCCACTAAAAAGCCTCCATTATCTTTACTAACTTGAGCGTTAGAGTGCTTACGGCAAACACCACCTTGGTGTTTTCCGTTCACTTCACGCTGGTTCCTTTGTGTGTGTGTAGTTGCAGTAGATTATCGGTGACCTCAACCTCAAAGATCAGACCCTACTTTCGCAACTGTAGATTTTGACGTCTATGGAATGTAATCAATCCTATAATTTATAAAGAGTCTATAATCTCCTTAGACTAAACATGTTCCCACCCCAGGTATAACGAAATAAGTTCCCACCCTTGGTTTCATAAATTTTAGATTCTCACCCTTAAATTAACACCTTTTTTTTTTTTTTTAACCGTTCAGGGTTAAAATGGTTATTTACTATATTTTAATATTTTCACTTTTGAAAAAACATCTCTCTCACCCACTGTCTAACCGACGCCACCACACCCTCTTGTTTAATGTAAGAAAACAGTAACACCACCACCTAGCCATTACCACCACCACCAAACTTCATTCCCCAAAATCAAAACACCCCATATCCAAAAACTAAAACAGTTTAAGAATCCAATAACACATAACTCAAAATACATGTTAATAACAGATTGGATCTAGAGTTGGAGGGCCAGTAGCAGCACATGGTTGGGGCAATTTATTGAGCAAGTGGAGGGTGTTGTACAGGCTTGGGTGGTGGCAAAAGGAAGACTGGTGAGGTTGCTAGCAGTGAGGGAAGCTACGCAAACAATCACAAACAAATCACACTCCCAAATAGAAATCAAATTCAATCAAACAACCAACTCAATCAAAATTCAAAGCAACATAACTGGGGGTGAGCATGGGTAAAGGGTAGAACTAGAACCAGCCCTATTAGGGTTCAGTTCGGTTTGGTTTTGGTTTTGGAAAATTGGAACCAACAATCTCCAAGTCTGATTCCAATTCCGATTACTATAGTGTTGGAACCAAGAACTAGAACCGGAATGGAAACCGAGGTCCGGGTACCCAGGTTGGAATCGAGACTAAATCATAAATTTTGTAAATTGTTGGGGGTGTATTTGTAATTTTTTAGGGGTGTATTTATCATTTTTCAAAAAGTAGGGAGTAATTAAAATTTACCCGAGTAATCGGAATTGAAATCAAAACCTATGTTTCAGGTTTTGGTTCCAGATTTCTAGGAACCAGAATCGGCTGGTACTAATTTCGATTCCTACAAAAAATGCAGGGAAACCCAGGTGGCGTGCAACAAGCAGTTGGCTGACAAGGTTCAACTGATAGGCTTGATAGTTGCGATCTGCAACGGCTCGAGGGTTGTTAAGTCATGACATGGGGTCGCACAACGTGATAGATAGAAGACTGCTAGGTGATGGATGGCAAGTGGTGTAGCTAGCTAGTATCGGGGTTTTGGTCAGGAATGTGAGGGGAAGCAGTTGGTGGTGTCAAGTAGGGCGATCAGCATCAGGGGCTGGCTAGGTGGATGCGCACTAGCTAGGGGCAAAAAGTCATGTGCAGAAGGTGGGAGGGCAGTTTGGTAATAGCAGAGGAGGGGAGATGAAAAAGAAGAAGATGAGAGGGCAGTTTGGTAATAGAACCCTCTGCATATGTGTTAAAACCCAATAATTACTAACAGTGTTACTTTAAATGTGATAATCTGGAATTTATGAAACCAGGGGTGGGAAGTTGCCATTTCGCTAAACCTTGGGTGGGAACATGTCGTTTTCTCATCTCCTTATCTTAAAAATAAATAAATTGTCACTATTTTCAAGATTGAACCTATTTTTTGAGTATGTTACAAACAATGCACAAGGGAAAAGATGTAGAAGATTAGAGTCCATTATTGAGTATGTCTTGAACCTAGGCGTTAATCAACAATTCTTAGGACTTGGAACCAAAAAATTACGAAATAAAATTTTCTAATAAAGTAATTTGCATTTACATTAATAGAAATTCTGAATTTAATTCATCCTCACATGTTAACAAAATTGATTGGATAAATAATTTAAATCCCGGAGTGGATTTTAATAGATAAGTAAAGGATGAAATATCATATCTAATAGATCAAATTTTTGATGTTAGATGTACAACATTCGTATTTTTTTAAATCCAAACTTAAATTTATAAACATTTTTAATATGCAAAATTTTGATTGAATTTTTATTTAATGTTTATTAACACACGTAAACCCAAATAGGTTAATTCTACAAACTATCTTTAGAGTTTCGTATAATTATGATGGCACGTCAATTATAAGGGTTTTCAACACTTAACTCTCATCACTATTAATCATAAGACATTGGTTCGTACCTGCTTTTCCTTTGCCTTTCTTCAGACTATTCAGGTATTGAGGATAGTTCCTCTTCCAGTGTCCATTTTCTCCATATTGGAAACATTTTCCCTTTGCATTGGCCTTCTCTACCTTCGCTGCTGGCTTCTTGAAGCTCTTATTCTTGGGTCCAACTTTTGGATCTCTCTTTGGTAGCTTTTTGGGCCTTTTATTGGCCCTGCTAGTGGAGGCGGCAAAGACATCCTCATGTCCTTTCCCTTTCACATTATGCCTGTGAAATTCTTTAAGCTCATTTAGCAATTCAGAAAGGTTTTGCTAAATCCTATTGAGATTGTAGTTAGTTATAAATGGTTATAACTTGGAGGAAGGGATTGTGAATCAAATTCACTTTGAGGCGATTTAGCATGACCACCCCAGATCCATCCACGACCTAATCCATTGATCATCTTAAGAGTATGATCAGCTAGAGGTACCATTCTAACTTCAGCTAAAGAGGGATGCACATAACTCATACTAACACTCTTGGATTTTGCTGTACATCTCTTGTAGAGCCGTGAGGATAAATAAGCATTTGAAACCTCTTCATTCTTAGTTTGAAGTTCTCCATTCATGGAGGCTAGCATGTAATTTTTAGCCCTCTTACTATCCTCTCTCCACTTTTCAAAAGCACAAGCTCAGCTTGTGGAGCATCGGTCCAATATCAAGTGGAAGAGGTGCTTCAGGACATAAGCAATTCTTTCAAAACCTAGAACAATTCTAAGATTCTTAGCCAATCTTTTAGGTTGGGTCCGGTTAACCTGTTATTATTCATTATCCTAGGAGAACATTGTTGGCCATTTTCGAATTTATCACAAAGATGAAACTGCAAAGAAAGTAATTTTATTAGTCTTGTAATTTCTAAACCTTTTAGTGCATAATCAAATTAGCTCCCACTATTTTATTTGAGTCCTACACTCCCTTAAATAGGATCCAAAAATTTTCGTTGGATTAAATTCTTAGTGGGGAATTAATTTCTTATTAAATCAATTAACTCACATAATAGAATTCTGGTTAATTAACTCTAATAAGTAGGAAACTATTTTCCTTTTATATCACTATATAAGGTTTGATTCTATTCCTTGTCCTAGCTTCGGATACCTCACATAATAGAATTCTTAGTACCCTAGGCTAGTTAAATCTGAACCATTGTGCTTTCTTAGGATGACATTTCATCATGTCCACATAATAGAAATCTTGGTCAAGGTGAAAAAATCCATCCAAGAAACAGATCAACTTAATTCTATGATATAAAGATTATATCCCTCACATAATGAAATCTTGGGATATTAAATTTATATAAAAGAAATTAATTATCCCACAATGGGAGACTTGGATTAATAATTTTAAATTGGGGAGATTTAGGTTTAACCTTAGTTAATTCATTTTAGCATGCCATGTTTAATTAACCATTCATACATATCACATATATGCATAAATAAAGCATGTGGGTTGACTAGGGGCTTTTCGAAAATACATCCTAAAGGCAAACTATTTACCCTAATACTATATCTTCAATCGGATCATCATCCAGATACTCTTCGGTTCCCGTCTAGCCGATTCCATTACAAATTGGATCTTAGGCATGCAGGCGATTAAAATAAATAAATAAAATTTAATTATTACAAGCCATTAATAAAGAAATATACAAACACTTTTGAAATTTTGAAAACCAAATGGCGCCATGATCAACCCTAATCTAATATTCATTTATCACATAAATAAGTATTAAACATTCATACCAAATAAATGAACAATATTTAAAGGCTGAATATAAACAATTATTAAAGTATATATATATTCTATATATATATATATATATATATATTATATATATATATATATATATATATATATTATATATATATAATATATTATATATATATATTATATATATATAATAAATTATATATATATAATATATATATATATTGATGTGGTAATTTAATCATTTTTGGGACATGCAACAATTACACATTTTATAGGAATCATTATACAAACACTTTTGTCATATTCCACCCAAAGATAATTATTAATGTTAGCATCATTTAATACTTTTCACAAAAGTTATGCATGACATAGATAAATGGATTTATTACTCCAAGAGTAATCATTCTATGACACAAGTTATTTTTAACTAAAGTAATATTTTTATGACACATTTATCTTCTCAAAGACAACATGTCATCTTGCATCATCAATTTTGAAACCATTCAAACAACCAAATTATTACATTTCAAAAAATATAATAATTTATGCCATGCAATGAGCATTAAAGATAATTTAATCAAATTAAATATCCTACATAAAATTACCACCATCATATATAATATCACAGTTCATCATATGAATTATAATCCATAACTTATGCTAACATCAAATTCCACCACTAAACATTGCAACATTTGCATACACTTCATGCAAAAATATACTTTAATCAAAATAAAGGATAACACATTTAGCATGTCAAAGCATAAATCATTTAATCAAAGTCATGAAAATGAACATGCATGAACATTTTTCTAAATAAACATCATGCAACATTTCCTAAAATATCATATCAATGCATGAATGAAATGACTATCCTTATGGTAAAACTAGTCATGGCCAAGAATGACATATATGCATGCATGGAGTTCTCAACACATCTCATGCAATAACCATCATCCAAACATTCTCTAACACATTCTATATATCCATACATATTAGAGCAAGAAGAAAAAAAAAATGTTTTCCTAAAAAAAAAGATGGCCGAGACATAGACATGCATCAAAACATGCTTATAACACAAACAAACTCATTCATTACAAAGGCATGTTCATTATAACCATTACCATCATTCAAAACATATGAGAATGAGAAGAAAAATGAACATCTACCTCTGATTAAGTATGGCGAGACATGCATGTAGAGATATAGATGAAAAAATCATTTTGAACCAAACTACCAACATGCAAACTCAACCAAGTATGATGAAAATATGAACACATGTTATAACGATTTTGCTCATAAACGACATGCATGGAGCTTTTAGGCTCTGATACCATTTGAAAGATCAGCATGCATGAAGAGTGGTGAAGTGATGATTGAAAACATGAAAGGTTGGGTTCACAAAAACGGTTTTCATGCAAAGCTTGAAAACAGATTATACCTACTCCTTTGCTTTGGATTGATGAAGATTAGCTTCAAAAGGATGAAACCTCCACACTTTAACACCACCTTGAGAGGATTAGAGAGTGGCCTTGGCTAGGGAGAGAGAGCTTTTAGTTTGTGTTTGAGTGAACAAGTGAATAATGAACAAAAATGCAACCTTTTGCACTTATATATACTTGGGCTATTTTGCAATTATTTATTTTTCACTTCCAAGCCCAATAAAATCTTATTTTATAAAGGGACCCCACGAATTTAATATGCTACCCTTTGAATAATCAATATTATTCAAGGGCCCATGTAAACTAAACTAGTTTACATTAACAACCCATAAATTTACCCTTTTTACCCTTTAACTATTAAAAGGTTATTTTTGTTCATCTCATTAATCTTAACACTTTAAGATATAATAATTAAATATAATTAATTATTGCTTGACCATTTTAACCCTTAAAATGTCACAAATTGATTTCTATGTAACTATTACTATAGAAATCCCGTTATTACCCTCGGAAGGTGCTAGCCCTCTTCGGATAATCATTTCTCTCTCTCATCATTCTCTAACTTCTCAAGGCTATTGGTGTGACCATGTAGGTCCATTGTGGATTAGCCGTGAGCCTGTTCTGGATGAATTCAAAAACCTGTCCGGAGGCCTAACGACTATGGTAAACATCTAGCAATGTGTCATAGTCCCTAAACCACGATGAAGAAATACTTCATTGAACCCATTTCAGATCATACGTACCGTGCATGTAAAGTCCCTCCATTGAAATATCCTGATCGAGCATGGATTCATGGAACATCAAAATCCTAAACTCGATCTTCTACCTAATCGTCGATCAATATCTCCGGAACTCGTCATCACAAACTTGCTTTTGTATGACTAATAGTAGACTTTAGTCAGAGTTTCTGATTTTTGACATTTATTGACATTTGTCTAGGAACTCGAATCTGGATGGAGTCAGCGGTACTCCCGATCCTATATTTCCAAGTCAATAGATCCCCTCTTGACCATCGTTCATTTCCGCATATGAACAACATATGACCAAATAGGCTTTATTAAACGAAACATGATTAGTCTCGTACTTATATACCGTATGAACCATACGCATCCGTATTGGATCCGACTACAATGTCTTAGGTCAAAGGACTACATCGTGCACTGATATAACCAAACAATAAATCATTGACTACATGCTTTTCCAAGTGATTTGTCATTATTTGGTCACGTTTGAAAAACAGTTCACCAACCGCTAATCCATACCAATGCTCGAGTGACATGACTATCATCGTCATCCGTACTTATATCAACTCATGATATCTTTTGGAAGCATCCGATATGCCTACTGTGCAATATAGTTTCCCAAATTATATTGCTTCCGTAGGGAACCCTTTTCGATAATTCATTTACTGATTAAATAAATCATCTGGACAATTCATATACATACTTTATTTTAAATGCATGACTAAATAAAGGAAGCAATTTATATATATGAATTGAAGAACTCTTTCTTCTATTATTTTTTATTTATATAGATACAAGACAAAACGCTCTGAAATCGACAATATGAATGGTTTCTAGGGCATACACTAATATACACTAACAGTACGGTAAAGGACAAACAATCCAAACTTGTTCTACTCCAAGGAAAGCTTAAAGCTGGCCTTTACCAACTTCAAATTCCAGATGTCTCCTCCTCTTCAACATCAAATCTGCCTATTGTTTTTTCAAAGTCTTCAGGCTCAGCTTTGCACTCTTCTAGTACTGTCTTTAAATAGCCCTTATCATCTTCTCATTCAATGTATTGTTTCAATTCTGACAATAATGTAGCTGGTTGTCTTAAAACTTTTGGTAATCACAATGTTGCTCATAATGTTCCTACTTTTGTATCTGCATGTAATGAAGCTACTATTGATAATAAAAGTGCATTGTTTCAAGCTTTACCTGCTGAAAAAACTAGTGGATTACTGTGGCACAGAAGATTAGGTCACCCCAATGCCACAATTCTTGCAAAAATTTTACTTTCTCTGCAAATAAATCCCAAAGTTAAGACTAATCTTGATTTTTGCACAGCATGCCAATTCGGCAAACTACACCAGTCCACTTTTCCCAGGACTAGCTCTAGAGCTACCAAACCTTTGGAATTTGTCCATTCAGACCTTTGAAGCCCCTCCCCTATTCCATCCCCTGAAGGATTCAAGTATTACATTCAGTTTTTAAATGATTATAGTAGGTTCACTTGGGTGTTTCCTTTGAAAGTTAAATCTGAAACCCAAAGTATCTTTAAACAGTTCCATAAGTTGGCTGAAAGACAATTCAGTACTCCTTTAAAGTGTGTCCAAACTGATCAGGGTGGTAAGTGTAAGTAAACGGTCCCGTATACGCAGCGGAAACAAAAAATAATACAAGGATCGTTTACATGAGCCAAGATCAAGGGTATAATTTTACAATTTATATTAAAGTAAAATCTGCAGAAAAATAAATCTGAGTTTAAGAAAAACAAACGCACGTTTGGAGGCTCCACCATGTTTGTCTTTGAACGTTTTGCTACCGACCCGAGCATAGGATCGAACTTATGAAGTCCACACGAAGACAATCACAAAGAACCAAAGAGGGATTTGCTAGATCCTTTTTGACTTTAAGATTAAAGAAGAATGAAATCAAAATGAATTGATTTTAGGCAAAATGGGTTTCTGCCGTGGGTGAGAAATGGGGCTGCTGTGTATTTTGGTTTTACAATGAAAAATGAGCTAATTAATCAAATGTTACATTTTACAAATAAACATTTTCTTTTATAATAAAACCTTAATGCCCTATTCCCATATGGAATAGGCTTGGGCTCCAACCCAAACACCCCATGTTACCAAACACTCCCAAGTTAGATATTTTATTTATTACATCATTATCTCAATTAAACTCAATTAATATATATTTAATCTATATATTAACATTTAACAATAATGATGATATAATTAAATATATGTGAACACATATTTAAACGTAATTTCACTTATTTAATTTTTCTAATAAATTAAATAAAGGCTACGACCTCAGCAAATTTAATTGCACTGTGAAATTACCAAAATACCCTTTCGCCTTAAAAGACGAAAACGCCCTTCTTTCTTCTTGCATCTTAAATTGTCTTCTATGTGTGTGACCCTTAGGCTCCTCATCATATCGGCAGTGTATAGTATTGCGATTAACACCAATTAATCGTCTCACTAATACACAGACCAAGATTGGCCCCTAGCAAGGCATCATGGCCACCCGATAGATTCGGATTCAGCAAAGTAGCTACCTGTCAACGATATGGTTACCGTGCAATTCGATCCTTTCATCATACGTTATCTCGACGAGACGAAGGCATAGAAATAGTGTCAACCTTCGGTTACTCTCGATATTATTTATTCAGTTTCTGGACCAATGACCCGTATTATAAACTGGATAGAGCAACAACTCAATCCCACTATGGCCACAGTTTTAGTGTCATTGCCATATACTGAATTGCGCCGTGAGATAACTTCTCCCATACCTGGGAGTGATGAATCCTCTGTTGATCCACCATAGTCTTGATACACTCATCGATGCAGCCAATCACCACCGTATTGACAGCTCTGAAAAGAACTGCGTTAGGCTAGTGTCAAACTGCGCTCCGGTGATCTCAAGTCTAAAGATCACATGCACCACCATTCATTAGAGGATTTGTTCCATAGACACTGGGGTTACCATCCATATGGAATCCTCTGGTGGGTCAGTCCAGTGAACTTGCTGCTGTGTAATCGCCTACAACAAGCACCCATGTGTTACACCAGGTTGTCACCAAACAACCTTGACAAGTGAGATCAGTCATTGCCTTTCGACAGGGTCGTTCAACAGTATGATAGCCTTATCGTATTATCTGTGCCCTTACTTCAGAATAATACTGGGGCTATGGACGTTTCTAGAATGGCCATAATATGTGCTCATAGGGTTCTCACTATCAAGATTTGAAACACTTGATACCCTCGTCACGGTTCTACCATTCTAAGGACATATATTAATACATATTGCAATAATAATGATTTACACGATATAGAATAAAATGTCTTTTATTGATTAATGAACATTATTACAAAGAGTCAATTCTACAATAATTGATTGGCTCTAGGGCATCTACTCTAACAGTGAGTACCGCAGCCTAGTCCCTTAGTTCCTTGCTCATGGTATTCTTTTTTGTCATCCATGTCCCTACATTCAACAACAAAATGGACGAGTGGGAAGGAAACATTGTCAAATAGTTGAACAAGGTCTCACATTGTTAGCCCAAGCTAGTATGCCCTTAAAACACTGGTGGTTGGCTTTTCAAACAACATCCTTTCTTACTAACAGATTACCTACACCAATTCTGGCCAATCAGTGACCATTCCAAGTGTTGTTTAACAAAATTCCAGATTATTCAGTCATTAGAGTCTTTGGTTGTGCAGCCTTTCCCTTTACTAGACCCTATAATGCTCACAAATTTGATTTTCATACTACTAAGTGCACTTTTGTTGGATATAGTCTTTATCACAAAGGATACAAATGTTTGGATTCCAATGGCAAGATTTATATTTGTTCTAGTGTCAAATTTGATGAAAATTGTTTTCCTTTTGCTCAAAATTTTTGTCCTTCTTACAATGATAATTCCTTTTCTCAATTTTCTAATGACATGACTACTTTGGTTGCTGATTAGTTTTCATTTCCTTTATCATCCTCACATCTGCCTACTTTTTCTTCCTTACCTCACTCAAACACTTAGCCACAGAGTAAGTCGCATGGTCAATCTCATGTTCACTGTGATGGTTAGTCTCATGGTTCTGTGTTATCTTTACCAACAGGTCAACAACATAATTCAACTATAGCAAGTTCAACTTCATTTGATTTTCCCCATGAACTTCGCGTGTCTTCTGCACCCCAGCCTAATTCACATTCTAATCAAAATCACCAGCTTACAAACTCCACAAATATTGCAGATCCAAATCCTTCAACCTCCACAAACACCACAACCTACTCACCTACTCTCACAGATCAGTCCTCTGCCTCCCATCCTGATTTAAATCCCAATCAAAATCACCAGCTTACAAACTCCACAAACACTGCAGATTCAAATCCTTCAACCTCTACAAACACCACAACCCACTCACCTACTCTCACAGATCAGTCTCCTGGTCCTATTCACCTTACAATTGACCTGCCTTTTGTTAACCAACCTGTTACATGCTCAAACTCCTCCTCTAAAGGTATCAATCTCTATGTTGATCTTTCACTTAAACCTCCATCTCACCCTCCTAACATTCATCATATGCTTACAAGATCTAAAACCAAGTCTCCCTTTTCTATGTTAGTAACCTCTACCTCAATAGTCTCCCACCTTGACACTTTAGAACCCACCATTACCACTGAAGCTCTCTCTCATCCTTCCTATAAGGCTACCATGGAAGATGAGTTTACTGCTTTCTTATCCAATAACACCTGGGAACTTGTATTAGCTGAGCTTCATATGAATATTGTTGGCTGCAAGTGGGTGTTCAAGATTAAACATAACTCAGATGGGTCTATTCAGAGATACAAAGCCAGGTTAGTTGCTAACGGCTTCCAACAAACTCCTGGTATTGACTACATTGAAACTTCAGTTCGGTTATTAAATCATCAACCATCAGAGTTATTTTAAGCTTGGCTGTCTCTTATGGATGGGATGTACAACAAGTGGACGTCAATAATGCATTCTTGAATGGGGAACTCAGTGAAACAGTCTATATGTCTCAGCCTCAAGGTTTTATTGATCCTAAAGCTCCTCTTCATGTATGCAAACTAGTCAAAGCTCTTTATGGCCTCAAACAGGCTCCCCGGGCTTGGTTTGATAAGCTTAAACATGCTTTTCTGAAATGGGGTTTTGTGACTTCTGTGGAAGATTCGAGTCTCTTCATATATAGGAAAAATGGTCAAGTCATGTATGTTATTGTCTACGTAGATGATATACTTTTGACAAGTCCTGATGCTACTTTTGTTCTTGAGATTGTTCACAAGCTGAATGTTGATTTTGCTTTGAAAACCTTGGGATCTCTCAAATACTTCCTAGGTTTTGAGGTTCATCGAAATGCATCAGGTTTGCATATGAGTCAGGCTAATTATGCTCATGATCTTCTTGTCAAGACTGGTATGATGGATTCAAATCCATGTTTAACACCAATGGTCGTAGGTATCAAACTCACCTTTGAGGATAGTGCCTTGTTTGAAAAACCAGCCCTTCATCGGAGTACCATTGGAGCTCTCCAATACCTCACATTATCAAGACATGAAATAGCCTACTCAATCAACAAACTCAACCAATTTCTTAAAGCCCTAACTCAGCTACATTGGCTTGCAAGAGACTACTATGATAACTTAAAGGCACTATCAACTTTGGCATTCACTTCATTAAAATCTCCAGATTTCATTTAGAATGTTTCACTATCGCTAATTGGGCAGGAGACATTCAAGATCGCAGATCCACAAGTGGGTGTTGTGTGTTCCTTGGCTCTAATTTGTTGCAATGGAGCTCACACAAACAAAGGGTTGTTTCACTGTCCTCTACTAAGGCAGAATACAGGGCACTTGCCAATGGTGCAATTGAGCTAGCATGGTTTCGAAGCTTGTTCTCTAAAATGGGTATCACTCTCTTTGAAATTCCAGTAATTTGGTGTGATAATCAGAGTGCAGGCTCTTTTGCATCCAACCCTGTTTTCCATGCCCGTACTAAGCACATTGAACTAGATGCACATTATATTAGAGAGCAAGTTGCCTCTAACTTTGTAAAAGTTCAATATGTTCCCATTGAGCATCAAACAGCTGACATCTTTACCAAATCCCTCTCCACTTCCAGATTTGAGCTACTAAAAAATAAACTCCATGTTATTGCACCCACTGCTCTTACTGATTCTGCTTCTGGTTCCTCTCAGAATGCAGTCCAGCAAGTCTAGCTTTTTCAGCTTTCTAGTTTCAACAAGAAAAAAAAATGCAGTCCAGACTTCAGTAAGAAAAGTGGTCCAGACTTCAGCAAGAAAAGTGCAGTCTCGTTTAAGGGAAGATGTTGGTAAATAGCAGAATTCCAACCTTAGCAAGCCTTGTTTGAGGGAAGATGTTGGTAAAGTGCAGAAAGTGTGCAGACTTCAGCAAGTTGGTAAAGTCCAGAAAGTGTGCAGACTTTAGTAAGTTGCAGTCTCGGGTGAGACCAAGTGTTAAATAAAATCTATATAACTAAGTAAGTTGTTAGTACTTAAGTTAGTTTGTTACTAGAGTTAAGATGTATGGTTAGTTAGTTACAACTCTGGTTAAACCAATCACTATAAAAGTGCTTCTACAGTGTATTCTCTTTTAAGAAGGTAAGCAACATTAACACAGTTCCCAGAATCAGCTTCTTCTTCGTTTCATTCTCTGTTTTTTGTTTCTTTCTCTGTTTTTACTTGAAACTTCACAGAGTGAATCATTAATTTGTTTTAATTTTAGTTGCACTTAAATAGTGCACCAATTAAAACCCTAATCTAATATGGAATAGCCATCTACTAATTCCATAATTAGATTAGATTTACTCATTACCAAAAAAGGTAATTCTAATCTTAGTGTTTTAATTTTGAATTTGAATTTGAATTTATATTATATTCATTAATATTAATATTAATTAATAATATAACTTCCAACGATAACTGTGAAATTGGTGGAACAAAATTATAATTACTGGCATTCTCAAGTATGTATCCCCTATGATTAATTGGAGAATTATATGACTTGATGGCCTTTGTTCACATTGCTCATTGCTTCTTGTATTTTCCCTCTTCTTTATTTTTATTTTGTTTTAACTTTAAATTTTGCAACATAAAAGAAAAACATATGATTGAGGGCACGGACAGAAAAATAATCATTTCCTAATATAAGAAAGGAAATTCAAAATTTTCATCGATCTCCATTTACTATTACATACATATGACAAGAAAGAAAGTTCATTAAAAACCTTCCCTCCACATCATTAATTACTAACGTACATTTTTTATATGGGTATTCTTAATATATATATTATTGATAATATTAATAACCAAATAAAACCCTTTTAGATCATAATCAAATACTATTGATCACATATCAAGTAAATCTTATTGATCTGATAACATTACTAGATCAACGAGTAGCGAAACCCTTATTAAAGACGTGTAGAGCGATGTCGATGCTAAATGGAGTAGATTTCAATAGCAGAGTAGTTAGGGGGAACCCTAACATTCGGGCAGCTACGGCGATTAAGCCTATCACAGTGATGTCAACTTTCAGAATCCCGATACCAAGAAGATTGCAAAGGCATACACCAACATCCACTTCAGCCAAACCGCTAAGGAGACTGCAGCAAGTAGGCCTTGGTTTAAAATAACCAATATTAACACATGCAGAAACCAAAGCAGTAACCGACAAGGGCAAGTTCCGGTGCTGATGAGGAAGGGATAAGGGAGATCAGCAGAGTACTGAAGAGGAGGAAAGCAGTTGAAATAACAGCTGCCTGGAAGCCATTGACAAAACTTAAAAAGTTTAATTTAGGTTTGAAAGTTTAGAGCTAGAGAATTGATTGCGAGAGATGGATTTGTGAAGTTCTTGCATGGGAATTTATAAGAGGAAATGGGTGATACATGCACATGCAAAACCTCAAGTTGTTAGATTTTAAGAGTCTTCACGGGTTCAAGTTACTGTAGTGCATAGCAAAGTCTTCGATGAGAAAGTCTCCTATCTTGTCCATCAGTGTCAATGGTGTATCCAAAATTTTAGATAAGTGGGCAATTCAAACTTTTTTTATATTTAATGTATTTTTAAATTCTATCTATTTGTTTGGTTTTTTTTAAGGATTGAGATGTCAATTATTTAATGCCTCCAAAATAGTGTATAATTACAAAAAAAAAAAAAAAAAAAAGTATAATAATAATAATAATAATAATAATATATGTATATTGAATTAGGATTATGGTTAAAAAATTAAAGTTTCTTTATATATAATATGCTAGAATTAAAAGATAAAAAGAATAAGTTGACGAAATAAATAATAAAATAAAAAAAATTAAGATTAAACTCACACACGATATCAAAGCATAAAATGAAGAGACAAGAAATTTTGTTTATTGATTGATTGTAATCTTTACTTTGACTTTTGAGAAGGTTGAAGTGGTTACTAAGAGTTGGGAGAACTTGAATTTATAAGGAAAAAGTTGAACAAAATCTTGATTTTTCAATTTTTAGTGCCCCATCCTATTAGTCTAGTGGGCGTAGTTCAAACTAATACATATATATTTTTTTTTATGTTATATAGTGATATCCAATTTATGATTATTTATTATCTTAATTGTAAAATAAACAAAGAAAGAAAAATTTAGGCCTAATACGAATAGTAACTTTGATTATATACCCTTTAATACAAAATAGATATTATGTGGTATTGAAAATTTTCTTCCTTTTAAGGAGTCTCATGGAAATTAGAGTATAAAGGTTTCTCACAAAGGTAAAATCTTATTGCACTAATTACTTACATATGAATTTGTCACTAGTTTAATTCAATATGATTGTGTTATATAATTTAATTATAGTATCTATATGGGCCGAAAGAGTAGTTGATTAAATTTTTGTAATAATAAAATATACAAACATACTAGACCAACAATACATTCTCACAAATTTCTCTCACAACCTGTCACTTGTCAGTTTGTTACTTATCAATTGTAATTTTAACAAGTGAAATCATTGTAGTTGACAAATAGAAAACTGACATGTGACAAATTATGATAGAAAGTTGTGAGATGTTGTTGTTGGTCTAGCTTTACTTTAAAATATAACATGCATAAAACGAGTAACGTATAAATAGACTTTAGTTCAATGTTGTTTTTTTTTTTTTTTTAATAAATTTGAAAGCCAATCGTTGTTAATTGCTTTGTGATCGGCCAACCTACTATGTCGTATTCAAGGAAACTAATGCATGTCCATCCAAAAAATTGGGAGAGTAAACGTTGACAAAGCTTGTTAACGTTAAGTAATATTCACTATTTAAGTACCATTTAAGGAAGTCAAATTAATTGAAGAATTATTTTTTAAATGATAACTTACTATTTTAAGTTTTCTTATTATCACGTGTGAATATAATATTCCTTAACACAATATTACAAAACAACTTTTAATATTGAACAAGTGTGTCCCTGAAATATTTATCAATCCGGTGGTGGCAGAATTAACTATCAACAACAACAGAAGATTGCCCAATTTGTCCTGTAATATAATATATTTAATTTAAAAGTGTAAACTCTTTATTAGAGATAAACTTGTTTTTATATATATGCATGATTTTAGTTAACAGTAATGGTCTAATACAACATTTTCCAAAATCATATGTATATACAAACACTAATTCTTTGGTCAGATTGATTCATATGTAAAATCATTTCAATTCAATGTGATAAACTCAAAATTTATGCAAGCTTTTTGTATGTCTATGCTAAGGCTTTATACTCAGCTACTGTGGAAAAGAGATCAACAAATTTCTATTCTTGAGAACACCATTGAATCAGATAACCAGCAAATTAACACAATAATTACTGGTGGATTTTCTATCTGATATACTACTAGCCGAATCAGCATCAACAAAACTCTCCAATACAAATCTTCACTTCTCCTGAAATATATTTATAAACTATGATGAATGGCGCCTTTAATATAACTGAGTATTCTCTTACATGAAGCCTTTTTCACACTCCAACTTCTAACCGCCAATTCCCTTATTAATCTAAATCAAACAATTACTCCATTGCAAAATGAGTTATTTTAAATAATTCTTGATAAAAGTTTAAATTGGGCCAAAGACAACAATTGACCTCGTAACAGTAGTTTAGAATATTAATATGCAGGTCCAACAATGGGTGACAAACCCAATATTACTTGGGCTAAAATCAAGTTCCTTTCTCAAAAATTGAAAACAAAATATGTTGTGGGTGAAAGGTTTCAACTATTTCAAGAAAAGCAAGAAAAATCAGAGAAGAGGTAAAAAGGAACACGCAAACGTGAGCTTGAAGAAGAACAGTAATTTTTCATTAACTACCACTTAACAAACCTAACCACTTTTATATAAAAATATAATCTAAACGCACTGTATAGTGATACAAACATGACAAATTATGATCTAACCCTTGCACTTATTAAAATTGATTTTACAAACCTTAGTCTAATATCCCCACTTAAATAGGACTTAGTCTAATATCCTCACTTAAACAGAACTAAGTCTAATATCCTTTGTTAAGTTGAACTTCCTCAATTTGATCCATTATCCCCATGTATATCAAACCTTCTGTGTTGAGCTGAGCCTTCCTCTTATGTCAATATCCCCTTTTTAAAAATGAACTTCATTCTACAACCACACTTCAGTAGTTTGGAACTTCATTCTTTTTTCTATTCTGAATTGTATTCTATAGCCACACTTCTGTAACATCAGCATAGGAACTAATAATATACCTCAAATCTTCTATTGTGATCTTGACTTCATTCAATAGCCATAACTTCTGCGGTAACAGTAGCCACAACTTCTGCAATATCATCATGGGAACTAATAACATGCCCATGCCCCAATATTCATACCAAAACAAACCTATACAAAACCAATACTACTGTGCCAAAGAGTACCATCACAGTATTCATCACTTTACTACATCATGATGAGCAACATTAAATATTTTAGATCACCATAAAGAACTAAACTACTTTTCCCCAGACCATTGTGAAGAACAGAACTAGTTAGCACTAAACTAGTGAGTAACACCGAACAATCCAACCAGTGCAAATCAATAAACAACATCAAGAGATTCAGGACAATATTTAGGCAGGTAAACTGGAAGGAACATTTAGTTTTTCCCGCAACAAGGCAAACCTTGCACTAGATAGAGATTTAGTCAATACGTCAGCCTTTTGATACTCTGAAGCAACATATTGTACCAGCAAATTTTTATTTACAACAAGCTCTCTAACATCGTGTACATCGATTTCTATATGTTTAGTGTGGGCATGAAAAACGAGGTTGGATGATAGAGCTCCAGCACTCATATTATCACACCATATAATAGGTGTGTGTGGAAGATCAATGCCAAGTTCTTTAAAGAGATGTTGAATCCATACAACTTTAGTTGCTACTTAATGCCTTGTATTTAGCTTCAGTAGAGGATAAGGACACCACTTTTTGCTCTTTGAACTCCATTGTACCAAATTATCACCAAGAAACATAGCATATCCACAGGTTGATCTATGGTCATTAATATCACTCGCCCAATCTGCATCAACATAGGCCTCTAAGTGAAGAAACTTATGTGGCTTAAACACCAAGCCATACTTTAAAGTGCCCTTAATATACCACAAGACCCTTTTACAGGCAGTCCAATGAAGAACAGTAGGATTTTGCAAAAATTGACTCAATTTATTGACTGTAAAAGCTATATCTGGTTTGGATAAGGTCAAGTATTGTAGGCCACCAACAATGCTTTGATATAAAGTTGGTTGATCAAACAAATCTCTAATTTCTTTCCCAAGTTTTGTACCAAGGGCCATAGGAGTAACACATGGTTTAGAATATTCCATTTTTGCTTTTTCCAGCAAGTCATGTGCATACTTTGTTTGAGTAAGAAGAAGACTTGAATTATTTCTCTTAACTTCAAACCCAAGAAAGTAGTTGACTGGACCCATTGTTTTAAGAGCAAACTGGCTGTTTAAATCCTTAATTGGTTGGGCTATAAGTTGATCATTATTTCCCATAACTAGGATTTTATCGACATACACTAGTAAATAAACAACTTGAGAATCATTCTTGAAGTAAAACAGGCTCACATAAGAAGTGGAGTTAAGAAAATCCCAAGAGAGTAAGGTTGCCCTTAGTTTGTCAAACCAAGTTCTTAGAGCTTGTTTGAGTCCATATAGGGCTTGACGAAGCTTGCAAACTTATGGTTCAATAGAGGATGAAACGAATACCTTAGGCTCCACCATAAACACTGTTTCAGTCAACTCTCCATTCAAGAATGCGTTGTTGACATCAAGTTGTTGAATTTCCCAATGATGATGAACTGCCAAGGAGAGCACAATTCTGATAGTGGCAACCTTCACTACCTAGGAGAAAGTATCAAAATAATCTAGGCCAAGGATTTGCTAGAATCCTTTAGCCACTAGCCTAGCCTAGCCTTATATTTTTGTAAGGAAGCATCTGAGTGTAGTTTAGTTTTATAGACTCATTTACACCCTACTACATGCATGCCTTTTTCACAGGGTACAATATCCCAAGTATGACTATCCAAGATAGATTGATACTCTACTTCCATAGCATTCTTCCATCCGCGAAAACCTAAGGCTTCCTTGAGTAACTTGGGCTCCTTAAGTATGTAGCAGTTGAAAGATAAGCATGAGTTGAGGAGGAAGGAGCACAAGACTTTGTTTTGGACCTTGTAAGCATGGGATGTGTGTTGAGAGAAGTAGATTTAGATTGTGGTAAGGACAAGGGAAGAACTACTTCGAGATAAATATCAGAAGGATTTTGTGCCTATGGAGGATGAGCTGCAGGAGCATTATTATCAGCATAACCATCTGCAGAAATAGAGGCAATAGTAGGTGTTGAGAGCACATCTTGTTGAGGACTGCTGGAATGAGCTTCTCTAACAAAATTAGAATAAATAATCAGTACTAGTTGGACCTTAAGATCGAGCTCTAGGTGCGTTATGATGCACTTGTGAATTTGTAGGAAGATTGATTGGATTACTAGTAGGCTAATCAGCGGGACAAGTAGCCTAAAGAATGTTAGGAGCTATCTATGATCCTAAGAATTCTCATGTGTGAGGGAATGTGAGCTTGCACCAGTAGAACTCGAAAAAGAAGAAGCAACTATGACTAAGGCATAGGAGATGAAGCAGTAGGATCAAGAGAAGTGGAGCTCTCACTTTGCTGAGTTTGAAACACAGACTTAAAGAGAAAATCAAACTCAATAAACCTGACCTGTTTAACTAAATAAATTATGTCTGATGAGGACATACATCTATAATCTTTGTGCGCAAGACTATATCCCAAAAATACACACTTCTCTGTATGAAAAGAGAGCTTGTGCTTATGATATGGTCTAAGGTAAGGAAAACGACTACAACCAAATGTCCTTAGTGCATGATAGGCAGTTTCAAGGTGAAATAGTAGCTGATATGGAGAAGTAGAATCAAGAACCGTAAATGGGAGTCTATTAAGCAAAAAGGTTGTTGTTTGAAAGGCTGACCACCAGAATTGTAAAGGCATAGAAGCATAGGCTAAAAGAGAAAGACCAAATTATGTAATTATTATATGTTTCCTCTCTACTCTTCCATTCTACTGATAAAGCTAAGGACATAAATGTCTAAATATAATCCCATGTTGTTGAAGATACTTAGAAAATGATATAAACTACCAACCCCCACCCCCCTTTCCCAATCAATCTGCAAGCACTTAATACTGGGGCCCAACTGTTTCTCAATAAAAACATAAAACTGAACAAAGACATTGTAAGCCCTTGAGTCCATATACCAAGATTTATCATTGATCACTTGAGGCATAGCTATATTCTAATTATTTGGTCTAGAATTGATAACACCATCACAACTGCCAGAAGGCAAAGTGACATGTCCAAATGCATCAGCTTTAAGGACAGATCCGTGAGAATCCTGCTAATGCTGAGAAACTTCTGTAGGTACAAAAGCTGAACTAGAAGTAACATTATTCAAGGGTGAATGTTCAAATCCAGAGTAATCATGAAAACTAGCAACTAAATGACTAAAAGAAGGTCTAACTGGAATGTTTGATCCAGCAAAAAAAACTCGAGCAGAATTTATTGATTATGCTGAAAGAGGATGTTGAGCAGGCATCGACTGATTATATGACATTTGTTGGTTGGTTAGATTGTAATTAGCTGCTATGAATCCTTGATACTCATGATCGAAACAATGATAATAGTGTAAGGCTCAGTGTCTTGGTTTCCCACAAACCTGACACATTAGGCAAGGTCTAGAGTATCCTCGGCCTCTTCCTCTATAAAAAAAAGGATGTCTACCAGCACCAAAGACTATATTACCAAAGTATTGAGGTTGTTGAGGAATTCCTATGTGTCCAAAATTCATAGATTGAGCTTGCTGAGGAACAACTCTAGTACTTACTTGCTGAGGTACAAAACCAATACCTACAAATCCTTGATAGTTAGGCATGGACAGATCTGTCATATTCGAAGAGCTTCGATTAGCAAATGTTATGATAGCGCTTTCAGAAGAGTTGTTCTTGGAAGCTATTAGAGTTGAGGATATTTGCTCATGAAAGTTCAGCAAAGCATTATTCTGCCTTTCTAATCTCATCTCGTGTTTGTGTAAAAGAAACAGAACTTCTTGAAAAGAGGTTCGACTAGCATTTGATGTCAGATTAGCAACAACGGCGTCATATTCTGAAACTGAACCATCCATAATATACAATAACAGTTCTTCATCCTCAATATTCACACCGCTGGCAACTAATTCATATCCTATCTGTCTCATTCTTAACACATACTCATTAGCACTTTGAGAATCTTTTTTAGTAGTTTGTAACAAGTTCCCGAAATATAGAGTTTGAGCTTTAGAGAATGATTGAAAATGTAACTCTAGTGTATTCCAGATTTCATAAGCACTAATACATTTAGATACATGTCTAAACATCAATTCAGAGATGGACGACAGTAACTAGCTTACCAGGAACTAATCCATTCTCTTCCAATTGAAGGACTTAGGGTTTGGCTTTTTTATCATCAGCTCAATCTCTTTTGACTTTTCCAGCTGAAACATAGGAGGACAAACCTTTGTTCCAATAAAGAATCCATCCAATTCATGAGAGGCTAGAGCTGGTAAAACTTGAGAATGCTAGTAATTATAATTTCGTTCCACCAACTTCACAGTTATCATTGAAAGTGAAGATTGAACTGTTGAGTGTTGTGTAATTCCATTGTCAAATTTTTCAATATCGATTTTTGAAGACTCATTTGAGAAATTAGAACTTGAATTTACCATTTTATCGACATACACTAGTAAATAAACAACTTGAGAATCATTCTTGAAGTAAAACAGGCTCACATAAGAAGTGGAGTTAAGAAAATCCCAAGAGAGTAAGGTTGCCCTTAGTTTGTCAAACCAAGTTCTTAGAGCTTGTTTGAGTCCATATAAGGTTTGACGAAGCTTGCAAACTTATGGTTCAATAGAGGATGAAACGAATCCCTTAGGCTCCACCATAAACACTGTTTCAATCAACTCTTCATTCAAGAATGCGTTATTGACATCAAGTTGTTGACATCAAGTTGTTGAATTTCCCAATGATGATGAACTGCTAAGGAGAGCACAATTCTGATAGTGGCAACCTTCACTACCTAGGAGAAAGTATCAAAATAATCTAGGCCAAGGATTTGCTAGAATCCTTTAGCCACTAGCCTAGCCTAGCCTTATATTTTTGTAAGGAAGCATCTGAGTGTAGTTTAGTTTTATAGACTCATTTACACCCTACTACATGCATGCCTTCTCTACAGGGTACAATATCCCAAGTATGACTATCCAAGATAGCTTGATACTCTACTTCTATAGCATTCTTCCATCCGCGAAAACCTAAGGCTTCCTTGAGTAACTTGGGCTCCTTAAGTATGTAGCAGTTGAAAGATAAGCATGAGTTGAGGAGGAAGGAGCACAAGACTTTGTTTTGGACCTTGTAAGCATGGGATGTGTGTTGAGAGAAGTAGATTTAGATTGTGGTAAGGATAAGGGAAGAACTACTTCGAGATAAATGTTAGAAGGATTTTGCGCCTATGGAGGATGAGCTGCAGGAGCATTATTATCAGCATAACCATCTGCAGAAATAGAGGCAATAGTAGGTGTTGAGAGCACATCTTGTTGAGGACTGCTGGAATGAGCTTCTCTAACAAAATTAGAATAAATAATCAGTACTAGTTGGACCTTAAGATCGAGCTCTAGGTGCGTTATGATGCACTTGTGAATTTGTAGGAAGATTGATTGGATACTAGTAGGCTAATCAGCGGGACAAGTAGCCTAGAGAATGTTAGGAGCTATCTATGATCCTAAGAATTCTCATGTGCGAGGGAATGTGAGCTTGCACCAGTAGAACTCGAAAAAGAAGAAGCAACTATGACTAAGGCATAGGAGATGAAACAGTAGGATCAAGAGAAGTGGAGCTCTCACTTTGTTGAGTTTGAAACCCAGACTTAAAGAGAAAATCAAACTCAATAAACCTAACCTGTTTAACTAAATAAATTATGTCTGATGAGGACATACATCTATAATCTTTGTGCGCAAGACTATATCCCAAAAATACACGCTTGTCTGTATGAAAAGAGAGCTTGTGCTTATGATATGGTCTAAGGTAAGGAAAACAACTACAACCAAATGTCCTTAGTGCATGATAGGCAGTTTCAAGGTGAAATAGTAGCTGATATGGAGAAGTAGAATCAAGAACCGTAAATGGGAGTCTATTAAGCAAAAAGGTTGTTGTTTGAAAGGCTGACCACCCGAATTGTAAAGGCATAGAAGCATGGGCTAAAAGAGAAAGACCAAATTATGTAATTATTCTATGTTTCCTCTCTACTCTTCCATTCTACTGATAAAGCTAAGGACACAAATGTCTAAATATAATCCCATGTTGTTGAAGATACTTAGAAAATGATATAAACTACCAACCCCCACCCCCTTTTCCTAGTCAATCTGCAAGCACTTAATACTGGGGCCCAACTGTTTCTCAATAAAAACATAAAACTGAACAAAGACATTGTAAGCCCTTGAGTCCATATACCAAGATTTATCATTGATCACTTGAGGCATAGCTATATTCTAATTATTTGGTCTAGAATTGATAACACCATCACAACTGCTAGAAGGCAAAGTGACATGTCCAAATGCATCAGTTTTAAGGACAGATCCATGAGAATCCTGTTGATGCTGAGAAACTTTTGTAGGTACAAAAGTTGAACTAGAAGTAACATTATTCAAAGGTGAATGTTCAAATCCAGAGTAATTATGAAAACTAGCAACTAAATGACTAAAAGAAGGTCTAACTGGAATGTTTGATCCAGCAAACAAAACTCGAGCAGACTTTATTGATTATGTTGAAAGAGGATGTTGAGCAGGCATTGACTGATTATATGACATTTGTTGGTTGGTTAGATTGTAATTAGCTGCTATGAATCCTTGATACTCATGATCGAAACGATGATAATAGTGTAAGGCTGAGTGTCTTGGTTTCCCACAAACCTGACACATTAGGCAAGGTCTAGAGTATCCTCGGCCTCTTCCTTTATAAAAAAAAGGATGTCTACCAACACCAAAGACTATATTACCAAAGTATTGAGGTTGTTGAGGAAGTCCTATGTGTCCAAAATTCATAGATTGAGCTTGCTGAGGAACAACTCCAGTACTTGCTGAGGTACAAAACCAATACCTATAAATCCTTGATAGTTAGGCATGGACAGATATGTCATATTTGAAGAGCTTCGATTAGCAAATGTTATGATAGCGCTTTCAAAAGAGTTGTTCTTGGAAGCTATTAGAGTTGAGGACATTTGCTCATGAAAGTTCAGCAAAGCATTATTCTGCCTTTCTAATCTCATCTTGTGTTTGTGTAAAAGAAACAGAGCTTCTTGAAAAGAGATCCGACTAGCATTAGATTTCAGATTAGCAACAACGGCGTCATATTCTGAAACTAAACCATCCATAATATACAATAACAGTTCTTCATCCTCAATATTCACACCGCTGGCAACTAATTCATATCCTATCTCTCTCATTCTTAATACATACTCATTAGCACTTTGAGAATCTTTTTTAGTAGTTTGTAACAAGTTCCTCAAATATAGAGTTTGAGCTTTAGAGAATGATTGAAAATGTAACTCTAGTGTATTCCAGATTTCATAAGCACTAACACATTTAGATACATGTCTAAACATCGATTCAGAGATGGATGACAGTAACTAGCTTACCAGGAACTAATCCGTTCTCTTCCAATTGAAGGACTTAGGGTTTGGCTTTTTTATCATTAGCTCAATCTCTTCTGACTTTTCCAGCTAAAACATAGGAGGACAAACCTTTGTTCCAATAAAGAATCCATCCAATTCATGAGAGGCTAGAGCTGGCAAAACTTGGGAATGCTAGTAATTATAATTTCGTTCTACCAACTTCACAGTTATTGTTGAAAGTGAAGATTGAACTGTTGAGTGTTGTGTAATTCCATTGTCAAATTTTTCAATATCGATTTTTGAAGACTCATTTGAGAAATTAGAACTTGAATTTACCATTGGCGATTGTCTATGGCTCTAATACCATCAAAGGTTTCAGCTATTTCAAGAAAAGCAATAAAAATCAGAGAAGTGGAAAAAAGGAACACGTAAATGTGAGCTTGAAGAAGAACAATAATTTTTCATTAACTGCCAATTAACAATCCTACCACTTTTATATAACAATGCAATCTAAACACACCATATTAGTGACGCAAACATGACAAATTACAATTTAACCCTTACACTTATTAAAATTGATTTTACAAACATTAGTCTAATACCCCCACTTAAACAGGACTTAGTCTAATATCCTCACTTAAACAAAACTAAGTCTAATATCCTCTGTTAAACTGAACTTCTTCAATTTGATCCATTATCCCCATGTAAATCACACCTTCTGTTTTGAACTAAGCTTTCTTCTTATGTCAATATCCCATTTTAAAAGTGAACTTCATTTTGAACTTCATTAAAAGAAAGAAAGAAAAAATATATTGCTTTTAAGAGTTTGAAACTAATGACTATAATTGATATAGGAAACAATGTGCATTCATTTACAATTTCATTTCATTTTTTCCATTTTTATTTTCTTGTGATTCGCATAATCACCGCTTGTTTACAATTTTTCAGTTTTGTATAATTGATATAGGAAACAAAATATGTTGTGGGACTAAAAAAAATATGTGCTGCATTGCTTATGCTTCTTGTCTTTCTCTACTNATTCCATGATATTCAAGAAAAGGTATCATCAATATACCTATGTCTGTTATAGGTAGAGAATCTTCATTTCCAACTTGGACTTTTCAACCTCCTGTATAACTAGTCTTTGCCACCATATTTGCTACATCAACTGTCATGTGGTTAGAAGCCCCCAAGTCCATATACCAAGATGGATCCTTGACCACTTGATGCATAGCTATATTCTAATTATTTGCTCCAGAATTGATAACACCATCACAACTACCAGAAGTGACATGTCCAGATGCATCAGCTTTAAGGACAGATCCATGGGAATCCTGTTGATGCTGAGAAACTCCTATAGGTACAAAAGTTGAACTAAAAGTAACATTATCCAAGGGTTAATGTTCAAATCCAGAGTAATCATGAAAACTAGCAACTAAATGACTAAAAGAAGGTCTAACTGGAATGTTTGTTCCGGTAAACAAAGCTCGAGCAGTTGACTATGCTGAAAGAGGATGTTGAGCAAGCATCGACTGATTATATGACATTTGCTGGTTGGTTGGATTGTAATTAGCTGCTATGAATCCTTGATACTCATGATCGAAATGATGATAACAGTGTAAGGTTGAGTGTCTTGGTTTCCCATAAACCTGACACATTAGGCAAGGTCTAGAGTATCCTCAGCCTCTTCCTCTACCTTTATTAAAAAAAAAAAAGATGTCTACCAGCACCAAAGACTGTATTAGCAAAGTATTGAGGTTGTTGAGGAAGTCTTATGTGTCTAAAATTCATAGATTGAGCTTGTTGAGGAACAACTCTAGTACATACTTGCTGAGGTACAAAACCAATACCTATAGATCCTTGATAGTTAGGCATGGACAGATCCATCATATTCGAAGAGCTTCGATTAGCAGATGTTGTGATAGTGCCTTCAGAGGAGTTATTCTTGGAAGCTATTAGAGCTGAGGACATTTTCTCATGAAAGTTCAACAAACCATTATTCTGCCTTTCTAATCTCATCTCNACATTAGAGTATTTATAAGAGGAAACTTCATGTATGCATGAAATATAATATTGTTTCATGCAGATCATGCATCGGTAAACATATTATTTGCAAATGTTATCTTTTGTGAATATAAGAAACAAAGCAAATGTTGACTAAAGTTGACCAATATCAGTTGACTGTATTCTGTTACATTTAGTTGGGCTTTCTGTTGTAACAAAATTGTATATAAAAGATTGTACTGTACACTTGATAAGTCTATCAAGAAATATAACAAACACATTTACGTTTTCTCCCAAATTTTCTTTCCTTTTCACTCACTCACTTTCTTTCTTTAACTTTCTTGTTTATTGTCTTTATTCATTTGGTATCAGAGCCATCGACAAACGTCACTAATGGCTAATTCCTCTTCAATCCCTTCCTTATTTAACAATTTGAACAAAATCTTCAAATACTGTTAACCTGATTAATTCATCATCAGTGAATTCATCCACACTTCCAATAATTTCACCAAAGTTGAATCAGGACAATCATCGATTTTGGAAGTCCTAGCTATTATTCGCATTAAGAGCCCATGATCTTGAAAAGCACTTAACTGGATTAATTCCATGCCCAGCTCCATTCATCATAGCACAATCGGACACTTCAAGCTTAGAGGTAACCAAGAAATCTAACCTTGAATATATACTTTGGAAGAAGACTGATAAAATGCTAGTTAGTTGGCTACTCTCATCCATATTAGAGTCGATGTTTGCTGTTATTTCCAAGTGTCAATTTTCTACTGAAATATGGCTTACATTAGAGAAAGAATTCCTTACTAAATCTAGGGCTAAGACATTACATGTTAAGAGTCTTTTACAAAATATAAGAAAGGAGAACATGAGCATGCATGATTACTTCCTTAAGATGAAAGGTTTTGCAGAAAATTTATCATTTAGTAGAGTAGTGATAACAGATGAAGAGTTGTTTAATTACATTCTGGATGGACTAGAGTCTGAATATGATGCAGCTGTTGTGAATATCACAACTAGGTTAGAGTCCAAACTTTATCCCATATCTGTCCAAGAAGCTTAGATAATTTTACAAAAACTTGAGCTTAGGCTTGAAAGGGCAAATGCAACAATGAACTCTATAGTTCACAATGAGTTTCATGGANAGATCAATGCCAAGTTCTTTAAAGAGATGTTGAATCCATACAACTTTAGTTGCTACTTAATGCCTTGTATTTAGCTTCAGTAGAGGATAAGGACACCACCTTTTGCTCTTTGAACTCCATTGTACCAAATTATCACCAAGAAACATAGCATATCCACAGGTTGATCTATGGTCATTAATATCGCTCGCCCAATCTGCATCAACATAGGCCTCTAAGTGAAGAAACTTATGTGGCTTAAACACCAAGCCATACTTTAAAGTGCCCTTAATATACCAGAAGACCCTTTTACAGGCAGTCCAATGAAGAATGTGAGAACCCCGTCATCTTGGACCATGGGCTATCCTAATCTTGGCCTACTGCGGCCTCATGGGCTTTCCACATGCGCCCCATCATCTTGGGCCTCACTCACTTGGATATCAGGCTAGCTGGCCTGATGGTACTCACCTCTCTTGTCACAAGTACTTAGCCTACAGGTCTTGTGTTTGAGAGGTGGGGAAGGCGAAAGAAACCCACTTGTAGGGGTGGGGATATTCCTATGAGTGGTTCTGATTGGGGAAAGCACCTGAGCCCGCAGTAGGGCAAGATGGATGATAGCCCCTGGCCCACAATAAAAAGGCGCCTTTTTATTGTGAGAGCCCCCTTATCTTAGACCTTGGGCTATCCTAGTCTTGGCCTACTGTAGCCTCATGGGCTTTCAACATGTGCCCCATCATCTTGGGCCTCACTCATAGGAATATCCCCACCTCTGCAAGTGGGTTCCTTTCGCCTTCCTCACCTCTCGAACATAAGACCTGCAGGCTAAGTACTTGTGACAAGAGAGGTGAGTACCATCAGGCTAGCCCATGGTCCAAGATGAGGGGCTCTCACAAAGAACAATAGGATTTTGCAAAAGTTGACTCAATTTATTGACTGTAAAAGCTATATCTGGTTTGGATAACGTCAAGTATTGTAGGCCACCAACAATGCTTCGATATAAAGTTGGTTGATCAAACAAATCTCTAATTTCTTTCCCAAGTTTTGTACCAAGGGCCATAGGAGTAACACATGGTTTAGAATCTTCCATTTTTGCTTTTTCCAATGTAACAACTGCTGAAAACTAGTACAATGCATGCATAATAACAATAGAAAATTGGGCCCAAAAACTTTTTTTTCATTATAAGTCATATGTCTTTTATACACAATGAATACTGTTTACAAAAAGTCATTTTTANTTAGTGTAATTGCCATTATGTTATTGAATGCTAGAGATAGGTTTAAGAATCAATGAAATCAATCTAAGATTCCAATTAGCTTAACGAACTTGGAACTATTAACCTTCAATTTGTTGGGTGCGGAAACTTAATAGGGATAAGTAGGAAAACATAGCCTGAGAAGGTATGTTTTACACATTAGGGAGTCCTATTTATAATCTATGCATATGAGTGTAGAAGTAACGTAACTCGTAGATTAATTCATAAAATCCTAGTGAAGTCAAAACCCTAATTGCTTTGTTTTAATTGATATTTCTCTTGAATTAACCTTGCTGTCATTAATTAGCTTTTAAAGTACGTAGTGATTTTTGTTTTAACTTTAGCTTAAATTTCTCCTACAAATCCAAACATCTTTCGGTTTCTCCAACTTGATAAACAAATAGGAAAATCAGTGCTTAGCAAGTAGTCCTCGTGGGAATGATACTCTACTTATCACTTTATTACTTTTTGTGACTGGTGCACTTGCTACACATTTCATGTTGTAATTTCAACACATCAAGTTTTTGGCACTGTTGTCGGGGATTGATTTTGTGTTAACATTGAACTTTTCTTGTGTTAGCTAGATTGGAGTTTAATTTTAGTTTTAATTTTTTTTTTAGTTTAATTGTGTTGTTCTTTTCTATTAGCTTATGATCTAATGCTTTCTTTCTTTTTGTGTAGTTTATGCGAAAAGCTAGATGTCATCCACTGGTTCCAATCGATCCAGCGATTGAAAGAATCGTAAGAAGACTTAACAGAGAAAGAAGAGAACGAGAGGCTATAGTCATTGAGATGGAAGAAAACAGAACATTGAGGGAATTTTCAGTACCCACGGTTGATGGCAGTGCTCTAAGTATAACTAGGCCACCAGTGCAAGCCAACAACTTTGAAATAAAGCCGACAATCATCCAGATGATCCAACAGTGTTCAATTTAAGGGAGATCTGAAGGAAGATCCAAATTCACACATTACAAACTTCTTGGAGATCTGCGATACCTTCAAATCAAACAGAGTGTCAGATGACACCATCAGATTAAAATTGTTTCCTTTTTCATTAAGGGATAAAGCAAAGGGATGGTTAATGGCATTGCCACCAGGAACAATCACAGCCTGGAATGAATTGGCACAGAAGTTCCTGACTAAATACTTTCCTCCAGCAAAATCTACATAGATGAGAAATGATATCACATCGTTTCTACAGGAAGAGACTGAATCACTCTATGAAGCTTGGGAAAGATATAAGGAACTGCTAAGAAAGTGTCCACACCATGGTTTGCCAGTTTGGATGCAAGTCCAAACATTCTATAATGGGTTGATGGTTAATGTGCAAACGATGGTGGATGCAGCATCTGGAGGAGCATTACAAAACAAGACACCTGAAGAAGCCTATGAGTTGCCTGAANCAACTGATTAGGACATCCCAATTCTACCATTCTTGCAAAGGTGCTTGATGCTTTAAACCTACCTCATCCTACTAAGAATGATATAACTATAATACTTTCTTTCTAGCTAGTTGATAATACTAGGATTATACTGTTTTATCTAGGCTTTTTGGCCGGATTTTGGAAACTTATTATTTCGTTTGTGCCTGAATTGCAACTTAATTTCATATCTTTTATGTTTCAGGCCAAAACATGCAATTAGAGCAAATACTGAGCGGAATTGAGTTTCTGGACCCAAAAGCAAGCGAATCTCAGGATTTGGGAAAGTTTTGAAGCGTATTTGAAGCACTATGAAGCTTGTTCCTATTGGAGAGCACCAAAGATTGAAGATTCAAGCAAAGAAGCAAGCAAAGGGTAGTTTCGTAAGTTTAGAATTGTTTAGAAAAGTTCGCCGCGGCAAAGTGCTTGCTTCACCGCGACAATAAACTCTCGGGATAGATAAAGAATTGTAAACCAACTCGTTGCCGTGACAAAGTTCGTTCTTCGCTGCGGCGAAGTCTGCAAGTTTTAGTTTTTATTAAAACTGTACATTTCAATTTTAGGTGAGTCTTAGGTTTTTTTGGACCGACTATATAAGTGAGACTTAGTCAATTTAGTAAGAGTTTGACATTTTTGGGAGAAAGAAGAGAAGATTGGAGATTGAACTCTTGGATTCATCTAATAGGGATGATTTTGTTCTCTTTTCTTTATTCCAACATGTTGAATGCATTGTTTACCATTTTTATTTCAATTTGTGTTAATTTTAGTATGAACTAACTCAGTTTGGGTTAGGGTTTTGATATAATTGAGATTTTTATGTTTAATCAATAAATTGATGTTGCTTTTACATTCTATTGCATGGATTGTGTGATTACTCTTGTTTTTATTGAACTTACTTGTTGGACATGATGAGATTCAGAAGTGAATCATGTATTGCTTCTTAGTGTAATTGCCATTATGTTATTGAATGCTAGAGATAGGTTTCAGAATCAATGAAATCAATCTAGGATTCCAATTAGCTTAACGAACTTGGACCTATTAACCTTCAATTTGTTGGGTGCGGAAACTTAATAGGGATAAGTAGGAAAACATAGCCTGAGAAGGTATGTTTTACACATTAGGGAGTCCTATTTATAATCTATGCATGTGAGTGTAGAAGTAACGTAACTCGTAGATTAATTCATAAAATCCTAGTGAAGTCAAAACCCTAACTACTTTGTTTTAATTGATGTTTCTCTTGAATTAACCTTGCTGTCATTAATTAGCTTTTAAAGTACGTAGTGATTTTTGTTTTAACTTTAGCTTAAATTTCTCCTGCAAATCCAAACATCTTTCGGTTTCTCCAACTTGATAAAAAAATAGGAAAATAAGTGCTTAACAAGCAATCCTCGTGGGAATGATACTCTACTTATCACTTTACTACTTTTTGTGACTAGTGCACTTGCTACGCATTTCATGTTGTAATTTCAACGCATCAAGTTTTTGGCACCGTTGTCGGGGATTGATTTTGTGTTAGCATTGAACTTTTCTTGTGTTAGCTAGATTGGAGTTTAATTTTAGTTTTAATTTTTTTTTAGTTTAATTGTGTTGTTCTTTTCTGTTAGCTTATGATCTGACGCTTTCTTTCTTTCTGTGTAGTTTATATGAAAAGCTAGATGTCATCCAGTGGTTCCAATCGATCTAGAGATTGAAAGAATCGCAAGAAGACTTAACATAGAAAGAAGAGAATGAGAGGCTATAGTCATTGAGATGGAAGAAAACAGAACATTGAGGGAATTTTCAGTACCCACAGTTGATGGTAGTGCTCTAAGTATAACTAGGCCACCAGTGCAAGCCAACAACTTTGAAATAAAGCCGACAATCATCCAGATGATCCAACAGTGTTCAATTTAAGGGAGATCTGAAGGAAGATCCAAATTCGCACATTACAAACTTCTTGGAGATCTGCGATACCTTCAAATCAAACAGAGTGTCAGATGACGCTATCAGATTAAAATTGTTTCCTTTTTCATTAAGGGATAAAGCAAAGGGATGGTTAATGGCATTGCCACCAGGAACAATCACAACCTGGAATGAATTGGAACATAAGTTCCTGACTAAATACTTTCCTCCAGCAAAATCTACATAGATGAGAAATGATATCACATCGTTTCTACAGGAAGAGACTAAATCACTCTATGAAGCTTAGGAAAGATATAAGGAACTGCTGAGAAAGTGTCCACACCATGGTTTGCCAGTTTGGATGCAAGTCCAAACGTTCTATAATGGGTTGATGGTTAATGTGCAAACGATGGTAGATGCAGCATCTGGAGGAGCATTGCAAAACAAGACGCCTGAAGAAGCCTATGAGTTGCCTGAAGTCTAGGCAAGTAACAACTATTAGAGACCCAATGAGAGAATGTAGTCGAAGAAGTCTATGGGTATTCATGAAGTTGATGCTTACACGACCATTTCAACCCAACTTACAGTACTTCAAAAGCAATTAGGAGGTATGCAAGTGAATTCTATTCAAACACCTCAACTGACATGTGATTTTTGTGTAGGTAACCATGCAAGCAATGAATGTCAAATGGGGAACACCTTTGCTTCATCTTTATCATCATCGGAACAAGTCAACTATTTGGCAGGGAATCAGAGACAACAAAACAATCATTTCTCCAACACGTACAATCTTGGTTGGAGAAATCATCCAACTTGTCGTGGGGTAATCAGAATTAGCAGAATAACCAATGGAATGAAAGAACAATGCCAAACAATCAAGTGGGGGTAAAGAATCAACTAGGGGATCAAAGATTGTCAAAATTGGAGGATATGTTCGAGAAATTCATGCAAGAGACCACAGGTTTCATGAGTGAGACGAAGGCAACTTTCAGAAACCAAGGGGCGTCCATTTGAAACTTAGAGGTACAGGTGGGGCAAATAGCCAAAAAGCTAAATGAGCGACCACAGGGTTCCCTACCAAGCAACATAGTGACAAATCCATGTGAACAAATGAATGCAATAACTTTACGGAGTGGAACAGTCTTGGAAGAGGTGGAACAAAAAGGGAAGGATGAGAACCCACCAACTGAAGCGAAGGAAGATTCGATGAAGAAATCAATGAAGAAATCATGGTTGAAGAGAAGCCAAAAAGTTCCAAAGAAAAAGAATTGAAGAGGGAAGAGAGGCCAAGGTAAAAGAAAGAAAAATTGTCATTTCCTGAGATACCACCAAAGTTGGCACATCACATCCCTCTGGTGCCTTTTCCTTAGAGGCTTAGAAAGGAAATTCAGGATAAGCAGTTCATGAAATTTCTTGATTTATTTAAAAAATTGCATATTAACATTCCTTTTGCAGATGTCTTACAGCAGATGCCGAGCTACATAAAATTCCTCAAGGAAATTCTATCAAATAAAAGGAAGTTGGGAGAGGAGGAAATGGTGATGCTTACGAAAGAATGCAATGCCATTCTACAGAAGAAGCTACCACCGAAACTCAAGGATCCAGGGAGTTTCACTATACCTTGTGTCATAGGAGATATTACATTTGATAAAGTTTAGTGTGATCTAGGTGCAAGTATAAATCTAATACCTTTTTCCGTTTTTAGGAAACTAGGGATTGGTGAAGTGAAGCCTACAACCATATCCTTGCAGCTTGCAGATAGATCCATCAAGCATCCAAGGGGCATTATTGAAGATGTACTGGTTAAGGTGGATAAATTCATTTTTCCGTTAGATTTTTTTGTGTTGGATATGGAAGAAGACAAAGAGATTCCTCTCACTTGGGATGACCATTTCTTACTACGGGAAGAGCCTTAATTGATGTACAAGAGGGGAAGTTGATCATAAGGGTGCAAGAGGAAGAAGTGGCATTCAATGTCCTTGAGACTCTGAAATTTCCATTAAAGCAGGACTCATGTTTCAAAATTGACTCGGTGGATCACTCAGCAATTAAAACTTCCAAGATTGATGATCCTAATTTGCCAATTAAGGGACGCATGGTCAAGTCAAGGCAAATCGAAGATGAAGACCGTAAACTAGAAGTTTACACAACATTCCGAGATGGGCCACAATCGAGTACTTGTCTTCACAAGGGATGAATTTCTCAGTTCAAGAAGGCTGATGGAAAGTTAAAAAATCAGAAAGTTGTCGATGAGAACGCTGGAACCCTAAAAGGAATGACCAAGGGATGGAAATAGGTGGTTAAGCTCTCAACAAAGACCCGATGTGACAAGAATCATCAACAATTGAAGCCTCAATGTAGGGAAAATGTTCGGGAAGAGATGTATCTAGAGTCCGAATTGACGAAGAACTTGAGAAAGTCGAGCTTTCGACTGTAAACAAGCACTTCTTAGGAGGCAACCCAAGTGTTCTCATTTGTTTGTTTGTTGGTTTGAATTTTTTTTAGTTGTTTTATGACTTAGGAAATAGTTTAATCTCTTTTGTTTTTGGTGTTTCAGGTGAATGATAAAAAAGTGGAATATTTGGAATTTACACTTCGCCGTGATGTTGTACTCACTGCCCAAAAATTGGATTAAGGGAATACTAGATTTCACCGCGGTGTTGTATTCACTGGAAATTTTCACCGTGGCGAGAAAATTTCTTCTTTGCAACATCGACCATATTACGCAATTGAATTAAGAACTTCGCCGCGGCGAAGTCTGTTTTCTATAAATAGTCGCGAGACTTTTCATTTTTTTGCGAAAACTCTCAAAGAACATCCAAGAGCCAAACGCTTCCACCTTCAATCTAGAGATTTTCCAATGAATTTTCTTCCCTTTACTCTACTCCTTAACCCTCATAAACACTAAAATCTCACTTTTTCAAGGATTTTTGCAAAATATTGAAGAAAGGTTTGGAAACCCTAGGTTTTTCCAAAATTGGGGATCTTGCAATTTGGGCAGAAATTGGTGAGATTGGTGGTGCATTCATTGTGGGAGTGGAAAGATTTCAAGTTCTCTAGCCTTAAATTTGATCAATTTTGATTGTTAATGCTTTAAATTTGAGAAATTCGAAATTGATTGAATCTGTTGAGTTGTGGATTTTGATGCAATTTGTGGATTAATTTTGACTTAAGAAGTGTTGAGTTTGATTTGTTTGTTGTTGAGGAAGTTGGGTTTTTTATTTTGAAATGGTTGGATTGAGTTTTGAAGAGTGGTGATTTAGGAGTGTAAGTGCAATTTTTTAAACCTTGGTGTGAATTGTGGAGTGATTGTGGGTTGTAGAAAGTGTACTTTAGTGTTGAATTGTCGAGTTGAATCACTTAGTTTGGGGGTAGATTCGAGTGATCACTTTTGAAGTCCTAAATGCCGCTCAAAACAGTTCCCAAGGGTAAAAGAAAACAAGTCGACAATAGGTTTGTGAATGAGAAGGCTAGGCAGCGTTATGAAGGTGCAATTAAAAGAAAAGACAAAGGGTTTATTGCCGAGAGATGATTGATTGCTGTCCATAGAAAAGAGTGGATTCGAGGGAAAGGTTGGGATATCTTTATGCTTGAACTGAAACACTTAGCCATAGAGCCTATAGTAAGAGAATTTTATGCCAACTTCCCTGAGTGTGAGCCCAGGCATGTTTATGTGAGAGGTATCAATGTGCCAATCGAATGCAAAGATTATCAATGATTTCTACATAATTGATCCAATTGACCATGATAAGTATTTGGAATTTAAGAAGAAGCAAATTAAGGAGGATGGGATTCTTAAGGTCATAGCAAAGTCGGGTACCTCTTGGGAAATTTCGAAGAAGGGGAGAAGAAGCATTAAAGGAATGAATTTGATTCCTATGGCTAGATTGTGGCAGTATTTTGTCTGTGCACAGATGGTCCCGGAAACACATTACAGTATAGTGGTTTTTGAGCGAGCATTGTTACTTTATTCCATTACCACTGGAAAGAAAATGGATGTGGGAAATATAATAATGGAGAGTATACGGCATGCAGCCAAACCAGGGTGAGGGAGCTTCGCCTTCCCACATCTCATCACTGAGATCTACACTCGAGCGGGAGTCAAGAAGGCAGAAGATGAACCACTTCTTCATCCTGCCCAGCCTTCGATTCCAACTATTATTACAAGCTATTAGAGCATCCTCCCAGTGAAGACCCAGCTCTAGATCGAAAAGACAAAGAACCACAACAACAGCCGCAAAATCCAGTTCAACGTCCATGACAAGGGAGCTATTGGAACAAATTTTGGACAAGGTGAACAAGATGGAACGATGTCAAGATTGGATGGCAGGGCAAACCCGAATGCTGTACGATATGCAATACAACCGCTGCACCATTTGGGCGTTGATGTTTCAAACTTCCAATGGCAAGATTGGCAAGAAGAGGAAGAAGATGATTCCATGGAAGAAGATGATGACGTCGAAGGAGAAAAGGAAGACGACGAATGAAGCCTGAAACACTTGTTTTTGTATTTTCTGTTTTCATTTGTCTTGTTTTTGTTTTGTGTTGGAGTAGGTGCCCTAAAGCCAATCAATTATTGTAGAATTGACTCTTTGTAATAATGTTCATTAATCAATAATAAAAGGCATCTTATTCTATATTGCGTAAATTATAATTATTGCAATATGTATTGATATATGTCCTTAGAATGGTAGAACCGTGACGAGGGTATCAAGTGTTTCAAATCTTGATAGTGAGAACCCTATGAGCACATATGGTGGCCATTCTAGAAACGTCCGTAGCCCTAGTATTATTCTGAAATAAGGGCACAGATAATACGGTAAGGCTATCATAGTGTTGAACGACCCTGTCGAAAGGCAGTGACTGATCTCACTTGTCAAGGTTGTTTGGTGACAACCTGGTGCAACACATGGGTGCTTGTTGTAGGCGGATATACCGCAGCAAGTTCACTGGACTGACCCACCAGAGGATTCCATATGGATGGTAACCCCAGTGTCTATGGAACAAATCCTCTAACGAATGGTGGTGCATGTGATCCTTAGACTTGATATCACCGAGCGCCTGTGCACCGATTGGTGTAGTTTGACACTAGCTAACACAGTTCTTTTCAGAGCTGTCAATACGGTGGTGATTGGCTGCATCAAGGGTGTATCAAGACTATGGGGATTGACAGAGGATTCATCACTCCCGGTATGGGAGAAAATTATCTCAGGTGCAATTCAGTATATAGCAATGACACTAAAACTGTGGCCACATTGGGATTGAGTTGTTGCTCTATCCAGTTTATAATACGGGTCATTGGTCCAGAAACTGAGTAAATAATATCGAGAGTAACTGAAGGTTGACACTATTTCTATGCCTTTGTCTCGCGAGATAACGTATGATGAAAGGATCGAATTGCACGGTAACCATATCGTTGACAGGTACTACTTTGCTGAATCCGAATCTATCGGATGGCCATGATGCCTTGCTAGGGGCCAATCTTAGTCTGTGTATTAGTGAGACGATTAATTGTGTTAATCGCGATACTATACATTGCCGATATAATGAGGAGCCTATGGGTCACACACATAGAAGATAATTTAAGATCCAAGAAGAAGAATGGGTTTTCGTCTTTTAAGGGAAAGGGTATTTGGGTATTTCACAGTGCAATTAAATTTGCTGAGGTCAAGCCTTTATTTAATTTGTTAAAAAAATTAAATAAGTGAAATTATGTTTAAATTTGTGTTCGCGCATATTTAAATATATTATCATTATTGTTAAATGTTAATATATATTTAAATATTATTAATTGATTTTAATGTAAGATAATGATGGAAAAATAAAAATATCAATTGGGAGTGTTTGGCAACGTGGCGTTTGGGTTGGAGCCCAAGCCTATTCCATATGGATTAGGGCAAATTGATGACTATAAAAAGAAAATATGTTAATTAAATGAGAATTTTCTTTGGAAAAGCACAGCAGCCCCTTTGAAAACACACCCACGGCAAACCACTTTTGCTTAGAAATCAATTCAATTTGATTTGCTTTCTTCTTAATCTTGAAGCCAAAGAGGATCTAGCAAATCCCTCTTTGGTTCTTTTGAGATTGTCTTCGGTGTGGACTACGTGGGTTCAATCCTACCTTGGATCGGTACAAACATTCGTTGACAAATTTAGAGAGCCTCCAACAGCTTATTTTTTCTTTTAAACTCAGATTTATTTTTCTGCAGATTTTATTTAATATGAATTGTAAAATTATACCCTTGATTTTGGCTCATGTAATGATCCCTGAATTATAATTTTTGTTTCCGCTGCGTATATGACCGTTACTAACATTTTGTACATTGGAACTAATTTTTCTTTTCTATTAGATTGTTAATTTTGTTTGAAATTTCTAGTTTAGTTTGTAAGGTGAGATTAGGTTTGTAATTTTTTTTCATATTTTCAGTGGAAATTTCTAACACAGTGACACATGGAATTTCGCTTGTTTTACGATGATGATGATGAGGAAGCCAAGGAATGGGTGTGCATAAAGTTGAACAAAAATCAGCCTTCACAGATTAATTAGGGAACTATCTCGTACCCTTGAATTGTTTTTTTTTCTATCCTAAAATGTGCATGATGTGACATTGGGGACAATGTCATTTTTAGTTTGGGGTAGGAAAATTTGAAATTTTGTTTTGTGTTTAGTTGCTTTTATGTTTTGTATTGTTGTTCCAAGGATAATTGCATAAGTCTATATGAGAATAGGATTGTTGGATTTTTTATGGAAAATGTTAAGCATTGCTTCAAGTTTAGGTTGGTTGATTAAGTTTTCCTTTCTAGAGGTTTGTTGAGTGGTTCAACCAGCATTTTCATTTTTCGGCATGCTTAGAAACATTTTATGTGGTTAGGTGAAGTCTTGATAATGTGGGTGACTTTAGAACCTAGTTGAGAAGTGCTGAGGCAAAATTCTAGGAAGACATTATTGAGGAAGTGATTTAGGCAGTTTTTCGGAACGTTTGACCCTTCCAGCCAACCATGAATGAATCTTTCCCTAGTCACCATTTGAGCCTGAGGATTATCACTATCTTATTTTCTTGTATAACCAAAATGCCCAAACATTTTACCCTAAACACGCGTCACAACTATTAAGAGAATTCTAAACTAATGCAAACACAAGAGTTTGGAGAGTTGTGTGAGATTTTGACACCAAAATAATAGTTTGGGGTCACAAGAAGGACAAGAAGAAGGGGTAATTAACCTCAATAAATGATGTGCTTTTTAAAAAAAATGAAATAAAGATAAAAAGAAATAGAAATTTGAGAGTTTCATCTCAGAATCAAAAATAGAATTGCACATGTTTGAGGTTTATAAATGCTTGACACGTTGATCGGTGGTTGAGAAAGAAAGTGAGATTGATGTAGTTCTTAGTGTTTGCTTAAAGGAAACCTAGTTCTCTTACTTTGTTTATCCTATCCTTTTCTTTGGAGCCCGCTAACCGAGCCTAACGCTACAAGCCTATAAAGACCTTTTATCCTTAGTGATGTCTAGTCCTCATTAGTGAGAGTAGTTCGATACTTAGGCTTAGGAGTCTACCACCATTTGATAAACTTTACATTTCTACATAAATAATCTAGGAAGTCAAAAGGGGACTGAAGTGGGGATTACCTACTCAGAGGTCGATAGAGAAAAATAGTCAATCAACTTATAACTTTTTGAGTGTTAAGCATTTTCCAGCAATAATGTTTCAACAATTTTTAAGACTTGTTTAATTCTAGGGGATTCTTTGTGTTTGATTTTGATTCTAATTTCTCTCATTTCATTTTGAATTTTGTTGTCTTTTTCTGTTTGTTATTGTTTTCTTTTAGTTATTATTTTGTACTTGATGCTCGGGGACACATGTCTTTAAGTTTGGGGTATTTGATAATCCTAGGATTATACTATTTTATCTAGGCTTTTTGGCGGATTTTGGATACTTCTTATTTCGTTTGTGCCTAATTGCAACTTAATTTCATATATTTTATGTTTCAGGTCAACATGCAGTTGAGCAAATACTTAGCAGAATTGAGTTTTTGGACCCAAAGCAAGCAAATCTCAAGATTCGGGGAATTTCTGAAGCGGATTTGAAGCACTGTGAAGCTTGCTCCTTTGGAGAGCACCAAAGATTGAAGATTCATGCAAGGAAGCAAGCGGACACAACTCTCGAGACAAATAAAGAATTGTAAACCAACTCGTTGCCGCAGCGAAGTCTGCAAGTTTCAATTTTTATTAAATTGTGCGTTTTAATTTTAGACGAGTCTTAGGTTTTTTTGGATTGACTATATAAGTGAAACTTAGTCATTTTAGTAAGAGTTCGACATTTTTGGGAGAAAGAAGAGAAGATTGGAGATTGAACTCTCAGATTCATCTAATAGGGAAGATTTTGTTCTCTTTTCTTTATTCCAACATGTTGAATGCATTGTTTACCATTTTTATTTCAATTTGTGTTAATTTTAGTGTGAACTAACTCACTTTTGGGTTAGGGTTTTGATTAATTGGGATTTTTATGTTTAATCAATAAATTGATGTTGCTTTTACATTCTATTGCATGGATTGTGTGATTACTCTTGTTTTTATTAAAATTACTTGTTGGGCATGATGAGATTGAGAAATGAATCATGTATTAGGTTCTTAGGGTAATTTCCATTGTATTATTGAACGCTAGAGATAGGTTTGAGAATCAATGAAATTAATCTAGGATTCCAATTAGCTTAACGAACTTGGAACTATTAACTTCAATTTGTTGGGTACGGAAGCTTAATAGGGATAAGTAGGAAAACATAGCCTGAGAAGGTATGTTTTACACATTAAGGAGTCCAATTTATAATCCGTGCATGTGAGTGTAGAAGTAACGTAATTCGTAGATTAATTCATAAAATCCTAGTGAAGTCAAAATCCTAACCACTTTGTTTTAATTGATATTTCTCTTGAATTAACCTTGCTGTCATTAATTAGCTTTTAAAGTACGTAGTGAATTTTGTTTTAACTTTAGCTTAAATTTCTCCCGCAAATCCAAACATCTTTCGGTTTCTCCAACTTGATAAACAAATAGGAAAATCAATGTTTAACAAACAATCCTTGTGGGAATGATACTCTACTTATCACTTTATTACTTTTTGTAACTAGTGCACTTGCTACACATTGCATGTTGTAATTTCAACGCATCACTAGTATCCTCGGAAAATAATAGTAAAACTCACTAAATATATATAAGAAAATATACATATAGATGAGGATAAAATAATGGGCCCATATCTAATTTTTTTTTATATACAAATCTTTACATAATATAATAAAGTCATAAAACAGTAACTCGACAGTGTTGTCAAAAGCCTTTTGCTTCTTGACATTCCATGCAACCGCATCTCACCTACTACCTACAAAAACATTTAAAACAACAGGGTGAGCACTAATTGCTCAGTAAGTAAACCCACTATGCTACCCTTCTCTCTCCGTTGCTTAAATTCTGAATTTATTTCCTTACATTACACTTCTCTATTCTTCTTTGTTCTTTCTCTATTCTTTCTCTATTCTTTCTCTGTTTTTCTCTGTTCTTCTCTCAATTTCTAATTTCTCACTACTCATGATAATAGGCATGGTATTATGGATAGGTATGATGCAAATGCACAAACGCATAGAATGTGCATTTTCTTTTCTATTTTTTTAATTTATTTTTCTATACTTCTTTCTTTCTTTCTTTTCTAGTCTTTCTTTCTTTCTATTCTTTCTTTCTTTTCTATTCTTTCTTTCTATTCTTTCTTTATTTTCTATTTGTTCTTTCTTTCTTTCTCATCCACATGCACTTCTAACAGACTGTACAATTCTTCTTTATGAATTTTGGGGCCGCTCACCAAAGGCGGCGTGCATGTGGGGCTATGTGTAACGCCCACATCGCGGTACGTAGCTTTACATATTCCCTAATACCCTTAGTTGAATTTTGTTAAATGTATCTTGGACAAGTGTGAAGAAAATGCCTTAAAATTTCATTAGGGGTAAAATGGTCTTTTCACTCATAATTAGTTGAAAAAGTGGGGAGTGAAAAGAGATAGAATTTCATGGAGAAGTTAATAAAAATGAGGGTATTATTGTAATTGACTAAGGGACATAGATGGAATTTCATAGAAAGTGCAAGGGCAAAATGGGAAAGTAGAAGTAATAAATGAGATATTTTGAGTTCATTCTTGAAAACTCTATCATTCTCTACTCCCTCACACGCCACTTTCATCTCCAAATTCTCTCATTTTCTTATCAAATCCAAGGCAATTAGAGGATTTTTGGTTGGATTTTGTAGATATTCAATCCAAGCATCCAAAGGGAAGAGTTCTTGCAATATGATGTGAGATTAATTTTTAAAGTGTTGAATTCTTATAGTTATCTGCTTAGGTTTACAAAAGAGGAGATCTACCCAAAGAGAGAGTTTCTAGTTGGAACTACCCAAATCAAGGTAAGTAAATCCAACCCTAAGTTTGATTTGAGTAGGTTTGAAGAGATTTGTACATGTAGTATGTGCTTTTTTTTGAGAAGTTTGGATGAGATTGATACTTGATGATAATTAAAATTCAGCCATGAGAATGTAGACTTTGCCTATATGTGATTGATGAAGTTTGTTGAATTTAAAAGAGTTTGAGTAGACTTTATGGAGTGTAGTTTCTGGCCAAGTTTATGTTGATTTAATGAGTTTTGCTCCAAATATTGGTGGCTTGAGAAAAAAAGTAAGTGTAGCCAAATAGAGTTTGAGTATGCATGCAATTTGTTTAATGAAAATCCTAAGAAAAAACATTTTACCATGGTTACCTTGTCACAGTCTGACCTTCTGAGTGGTTTTTGGATATCTTACCCATGAACTGGTTGATACCTAAACACTAAAGTTGTAGCCCTGCTCTAACTTTAAAATGAACCAAGATCGTAGCAATCTGATGTGTATAACTCGAGATATGCCTTCTTGAATTGACCTGTCGAATGACTACCTCAAATACTTTTTAGTCAAATAATCTATGATTGATTTCAAGTTGGGAATGTTTTTTAGTAGAAATACTAGTTCTCTAATGATATTTGTATATGCCAAATGCATTCTCACATGTATTTAAAAGAATAGCAAAGAATGAGCATAGTTCCATGCACATCACATGGATGAGAATAGTAAAGAATAAGAAAAGAAAGAAAAGATTAATTGGTAAAAAGATAAAAGAAGAGAAGGTTGTTGCGATAGGGAACCCGTGAGTGACAGAGAAGAATAGTCCCACATACGCGCCATCTTCAGTGAGCGGCCTCAGAATCATAACGAAGTAAGTGTACAGTTTGTTAGAAGTGTATGTGGATGAGAACTGTACCAACATAATTTACCTACATGCATACCGGCTTTAGTGAGCGGCCTCAAAATAAAAAAGAAGAGTTGTATAGTCTGATAGAAGTGAATGTAGATGAGGATTGTACCCACTCACATGGCCAGGGTTCTGAATCCATGCCTCAACCGAGTCTGATCGGCATAGAAAGAAAGAAAAGAAAGAAAGAAAAGAAAGAAAGAAAGAATAGAAAGAAAGAATAGAACGAAAGAAAGAATAGAACACAAAAAGAAATAATAAAACACAGAAAGAAAGAACAAAACAGAAAGAAAAAATATAATAGAAAGAAAGAAAGAATAGAACACAGAAAGAATAGAAACAAAAAACAGAAAAGATATTGCATTCTTTATGCATTTATGCACATGCATCATGGCATTCATATTATTCAAAATGAGTTTCTCCAATTATGGTTACATGTTAGTAAGTGAGAAACAAGAATAGAGAAAGAACAGAAAAAGAATAAAGAAAGAATAAAGAGATAGAACAGAAAAAGAATAGAGAAAGAATAGAAAAGAACAGAGAAGAAGAGAGAAGTGTGATGTAAGGAAATAATTCAGAATATGAGCAACGGAGATAGAAGGGTAGCATAGCGGGTTTACTTACTGAGCAATTAGTGCTCACCCCGTTGTTTTCAATGTTTGTAGGTAGTAGATGAGATGCGGTCGCTTGGAATGTCAAGATGCGGAAGGGTCGGGGCAACACTATCGAGCTTCTTAAGAAATTTATTTACACTATGTATAGTTTTGTATATATAAAGAAAAATTGGGCCCATTATTTTATACTCATCTACATGTATATTTTCGTAATATATATTTAGTGAGTTTTACTGTTCATTTTACGAGTATACTAGCTAGAGAGAGAGTCATTACACTATGTCACTCACGGGATCCCCATCGCAACAACCTTCTCTTCTTTTATCTTATTACACTTCTTTAAATAAAAATTCAGATTTGAATTTCTTTAATATTCTCGTTTCTTTCTATTTACTCTTTAATGTTCTTTAATGCTTTTTCATGCTCTTATGAGTATGTATGCATGTAGATGGGGTCATGCTTATAATTCTTTCTAAATTTACATGTTTAGATGCAATAATGTAATATGGAATGCAATCATATCATTCTCTACCATCTACAAACTCATCTCAAGATAACACATAATCATACTCATACATGCACTTCTCTTTGACATTTCATCAAACAATTTATGTGCACACACAAGCTCTAAATTGGCTGCACTTCTACTTCTCTTCTAAGCCACCAAAATTTGGAACAAAATCCTCTAAGATTAGTGCCAAACCTGTCTAGGATTTACACTCCATAATTTCTACTCCAATTCTTCCATAATTCATCCAAACTCTCATCAAACATCAAATACACAAACACTACTTCTCATGGATAAATTCTAACCATCATTCAACATCCATTCCATCAACAATTCTTCATATAAAAACACATATATGCATCAAAGAAATTTTGTACACAATATTGCTTCAATCATAACTAGGGTAGGATTTACTTACTTTAGATGTGAGCAATCCAACACTTTAATAGTCTTCTTTGATCCAACTCTCTTTCTCTTAATTCCTATGAACACAGATCATAAAAATTCAACACTTTAAAAATTAAAACTCACTTTATAGTGCAAGGATCTTACCTAAGGATACTTGGGATTGAAATTCCACTAAAAATAACCCAAAATCTATGAATTTCCCTTGAAAAAGAATTGAAGAAATTGAGAGAATTTGGGGATGAAGGTGGCATGAAAGTGGAGGAAGAATGGCTAGGGTTTCATTCTTCAACTCTTGATATAACATAATATTATTTGTAGTTTCCCATTTTACCCTTGCACTCTCTATGAAATTTCATCTATGTCCCTTATTCAATTGCCATAATGCCCTCATTTTTATTGCATTCTCCATGAAATTCTATCTCTTTTTACTCCCCACATTTTCAGCTAATTATGAGTGAAAAGACTATTTTACCCCTAATGACAATTTAAGGGATTTTCTTCACACTTTTTCAAGATAACATTAACAAAATTCGACTAAGGGTATAAGGGCATAAGTAAAGCTACGTACCTCGGTGTGGGCGTTACAATAACATTCTACTTAGCCTGCGAATTTGGTAAGTTACACCAATCCACATATCCTAGATCCACATATCATGCATCTAAACCACTTGAGTTAGTTTACTCAGACCTTTGGGGACCTTCCTCTGTCACATCTCCCAAAGGCTATAGGTATTACATTCAATTCCTTGATTACCATAGTAGATTCACCTGGCTTTTTCCTTTGAAAGCTAAATCTGAAACCTTTAGTGTTTTTAAACAGTTTCATGTCCTAGTTGAAAAGCAATTTAACATATCTTTAAATTGTGTTCAAACCGATTGGGGTGGTGAGTATAGGAAGCTAGTACCTTACCTACAAAGAACATAATATCATCTTTAGACATCCATGCCCTCACACTCACCAACAAAATGGTAGAGTTGAGAGAAAACATAGACAAATTGTGGAACAAGGCCTGACTTTGTTAGCCCAAGCTAGCATGCCATTAAGTTTTGGTGGTTTGCCTTCCAAACAGTTGCCTACCTCACTAATAGACTACCCACATCAGTGTTGTCCAATATATCTCCTTTCCAAGCTCTATTCAAAACTTCTCCAAATTATTCCCTCATTAACGTTTTTGGGTGTGNAATTAATTTTTAAAGTGTTGAATTCTTATAGTTATATGCTTACGGTTTACAAAAAGAGGAGATCTACCCAAAGAGAGAGTTTCTAGTGTGGAACTACCCAAGATCAAGGTAAGTAAATCCAACCCTAAGTTTGATTTGAGTAAGTTTGAAGAGATTTGTACATGTATGTATGTGCTTATGTTTTTGAGAAGTTTGGATGAGATTGATACTTGATGATAATTAAAATTCAGCCATGAGAATGTAGACTTTGCCTATACGGTGATTGATGGAAGTTTGGTTGAATTTAGAAAAGAGTTTGAGTAGACTTTATGGAGTGTAGTTTCCTGGCCAGGTTTAGTGTTGATTTAATGGAGTTTTGCTCCAAATATTGGTGGCTTGAGAAAGTCCGATAGAAGTGCATGTAGATGAGGACTGTACCGACTCACATGGCCAGGGTTCCTAATCCATGCCTCAACCGAGTCTGATCAGCATAGAAAGAAAGAAAAGAAAGAAAGAAAGAATAGAACGAAAGAAAGAATAGAACACAGAAAGAAAGAACAAAAACAGAAAGAAAGAACAAAAACAGAAAGAAAAAATAGAATAGAAAGAAAGAAAGAATAGAACACAGAAAGAAAAGAAACAAAAAACAGAAAAGATATTGCATTCTTTATGCATTTATGCACATGCATCATGGCATTCATATTATTCAAAATGAGTTTCTCCAATTATGCTTACATGTTAGTAAGTGAGAAACAAGAATAGAGAAAGAACAGAAAAAGAATAGAGAAAGAATAAAGAGATAGAACATAAAAAGAATAGAGAAAGAATAAAGAGATAGACCATAAAAAGAATAGAGAAAGAATAGAAAAGAATAGACAAGAAGAGAGAAGTGTGATGTAAGGAAATAATTCAGAATATGAGCAACGGAGATAGAAGGGTGGCATAGCGGGTTTACTTACTGAGCAATTAGTGTTCACCCCATTGTTTTCAATGTTTTTGAAGGTAGTAGATGAGATGTGGTCACTTGGAATGTCAAGATGCGGAAGGGTCGGGGCAACACTGTCGAGCTTCTTAAGAAATTTATTTACACTATGTATAGTTTTGTATATATAAAGAAAAATTGGGCCCATTATTTTATACTCATCTACATGTATATTTTAGTAAATCACCTTTAGTGAGTTTTACTGTTTATTACGAGGATATAGCTAAGAGAGAGAGTCATTACACTATGTCACTCCACGGGATGTAACACCTACTGAAAACTAGTACATGCATGCATAACAATGGAAAATTGGGCCAAAAAGTTTCTTTTCATTACAATTCACATGTCTTTTATACACAAAGGTTACTGTTTACAAAAGTGCATTTCAAAAGACAAAATGGGGAACAGTGTAGCTATTGCTCCTCGCGCGCCGACGCCCCTCCAACCGCATATCACCAGAACTGCATCCCAAAGGAAAAAAACGGGGTGAGCACAAATAATGCTCAGTAAGTAAAACTCTCTAACTGTCTGTCCCCGTGTGTGACTCTTAATTCTTTCCTTTTCTAATTCTGTTTCTATTTCTTCTGTTTCTAATAACATCATGGCCTCATCTTACCGGAGGTACGGCGGATGGTGTTCACACAGCACCATCTCACTTTCTATGGTATCGGGCGGAATTCACACAGTACCCACCTTTCTTAGTGACTACCGAGTGAGGATCACAAAGCACCAACTCGGTTCCTCCTAACTATCGGGTGGAGATCACCTAGCACCTACCCGTTCCTCATGAATTCTGGGTAACGATCACCAAGCATTTACCCGTTCTCGTCACTATCGGGTGATGATCACAAAGCATCAACCCGCTTCTACTAGCCATTGGATGATGATCACAAAGCATCAACCTACATATCTCTTAACTAACGGGTAGTGGTCACAAAGCATCTACCCATTTCTATTACCATTGGGTGACGATCACAAAGCATCAACCCATCTTAAGGGCCATTCGGAAGATGATCACAAAGCATCGATCCGATTCCCATAATGGTCGGGTGATGATCACAAAGATCATCCCAACCATACTACTCTTCTAACTCATTCTATTGTAGCATTTTTCAATGCTCTCTACCCTTAGAGTAATTTACCCACTAAGCTTTCTACTCATAGGGTATTTCTAAACACAAAGTTTCCTACTCTTCTTAGGTCACTGTCAATGCATATAACAATGCACATGGATGATTCATCTCTACTAATGCACTTGTGAAATGCCAACATGCAATGTTGCAAGAATTAAGGTTCATTACTCACACTCAAACCTCTATTAGGCATTTCATAAACAACTCATGTGCACTATAAAACTCTATCATAGCATGAATCTAAAACTTTCCTAACCATCCAAAAATGGGGAAAAACCCCTTCACAAAGTCATAATACACTGTCAAATAAAACACTTCCAAAAAGGGTTTCATAACACCCCTTCAAATCCATCTCAACTACTTGCCAATCCAACAATCCATTTCTCATATTTACAAGGTATTAACATCACAAAGCATAGAAATCTCTATTCATACATCCATACATGGCATATCACATGTATTTCACATTACAATCATTACTATTAAAACCTAATCAAGAAATTTCATAAATCTCAACTTGGGTTGGGTTTTACTTACTGCTATGGAGAGACTTCACCAAATCTCTTTCCACTTGGTTTCTTGGCTATTCTCTCTACTCTTAACCAAAAGAATGAAAACCCTCAAAACAAAATGAACTAAAATCTACATACACACAACTTAAGAGAAATCCTTACCTTAGGAAGCCTTAGGCTGCTTTCTATACCCCCAAATCACTTCAAAACCCTTGAAATTCCTTGAACCAAAAGAAAAGAGAAATTGAGAGGAGAAAGAATGAAGAGTCACATTTGAGAAGAAGAAATGAGGGGTTCTTTGATTCTAATTCCTTTAATGAAATATTAACACCCTCATTCCCATTTTGCCCTTGTTCTATTTTGGGAATTCCATCCATAACCTTTGATTCATTACAAACTCACCCCCATATCAACATATTCTCCATGTAAATCCTTACAATTCACTCCCCACTTTTCCTGCTAATTAGGGGTAGAAGGGTCAAATTGTCCTTAGGGAAGAAAATGTCCAAAACTCAATCAACATTTTATCGGGTTGTCGCCGCGGCGAAACTGTCCAGAGAGTTTCACCCTTGATTCAACCCATCTCGCCGCGGCGAAGACTCTCTTCGCCCCGCGAAGCTTGGTACACTAAATTCTTCTATTTTCAACCAATTTCAGGGCAACAATCAACATAACATTCAAACAAACAAATATAACAAAAACAAACTCGATTAGGGCGAAAGAGGAAACAATAACAACACCAAGGGGGCGTTACACGGGATCCCCATGCAAAAACCTTTCTTCTTTATCTTATTACACTTCTTTAAATAAAAATTCAGATTTGAATTTCTTTAATATTCTCATTTCTTCTTTAATCTTTAATGTTCTTTAATGCTTTTTCATGCTCTTATGAGCATGTATGCATGTAGATGGGGTCATGCTTATAATCTTTCTAAATTTACATGTTTAGATGCAATAATGTAATATGGAATGCAATCATATCATTCTCTACCATCTACAAAATCATCTAAGATAACACATAATCATACTCATCCATGCACTACTCTTTGACATTTCATCAAAACATTTATGTGCACACACCAGCTTAAATTGGCTGCAATTCTACTTCTCTTCTAAGCCACCAAAATTTGGAACAAAATCCTCTAAGATTAGCGCAAACCTGTCTGGATTTACACTCCCTAATTTCTACTCCAGTTCTCCATAATTCATCCAAACTCTCATCAAACATCAAATACACAAACACTACTTCTCATGGATAAATTCTAACATCTTCAACATCCATTCCATCAACAATTCTTCATATAAAAACAAACATCATACACAAACACTACTTCTCATGCATAAGTAAGGCTAGTACCTCGGGTGGGCGTTACAATAACATTCTGCTCAGCCTGCCAATTTGGTAAGTTACACCAATCCACATATCCTAGTCCAATATCATGCATCTAAACCACTTGAGTTAGTTTACTCAGACCTTGGGGACCTCCCCTGTCACATTCCCAAAGGCTTAGGTATTACATTCAATTCCTTGATGACCATAGTAGATTCACCTAGCTTTTCCTTTGAAAGCAAATCTGAAACCTTCAGTGTTTTTAAATAGTTTCATGTCCTAGATGAAAAGCAATTTAACATATCTTTTAATTGTGTTCAAACCGATTGGGGTGGTGAGTATAGGAGCTAGTACTGTACTACAAAGAACATAGGTCATCTTTAGACATCCATGCCCTCACACTCACCAACAAAATGGTAGAGTTGAGAGAAAACATAGACAAATTGTGGAACAAGGCCTGACTTTGTTAGCCCAAGCTAGCATGCCATTAAGTTTTGGTGGTTTGCCTTCCAAACAGTTGCCTACCTCACTAATAGACTACCCACATCAGTGTTGTCCAATATATCTCCTTTCCAAGCTCTATTCAAAACTTCTCCAAATTATTCCCTCATTAACGTTTTTGGGTGTGTTGTCTATCCTTTCCTTCGACCTTATAGTAGTCACAAGTTTAACTTTCACACCACCAAATGCACCTTTATTGGCTATAGTTTGCATCATAAGGGATACAAGTGCTTGGATACTTCTGGTCAAATTTATATTTATCAAAGTGTATAATTTGATGAATCTGATTTTCCATTTAAAACATCTAATTTTTCTGGTTCAAATTCTGCACCTAATTCTATAAACACTGACTCTGTTTCCAGTTCATTTATTCCTTCAGTTTGGCATATACCTGATTCCGTTCCCAGGATATCTTCCAATCCTGTTTCAGCTCTAATTACGTCTACTAGGTCAGTCAATCTCACAGGACATTGTATCTTCTAGTTTACCTCCTTTATCACATTCATGTTCTCCTCAATCTCATTTACCTTAGACTTCAACCTCCTCACAGTCTAGTCCAACCGCTACACTTAGTCTACCCTCTCCTTCTCCTAACTTTACCTCATCCACATCACCTATTCTATCCCCTATAACTATAGGATCAGGTGACTATTGAACTGCATTTAACAAAGCCTCCACCTCCTGCCTTGAACACTCATCCCGTGGTTACTAGGTCCAAAACCAGAGCACATAATACAATCCTTGTTTCATCCCTTTCTCTTGACAATAAAGAACCAGTTACTGTCATAAAAGCTCAATCTCACCCTACCTTGAAGGCTGCCACGCAATATGAATTTGATGCCTTGCAAACTAACCAAACTTGGGAATTAGTTCTTGCTACCTTTGAAATGCATCCTGTAGGCTGTAAATGGGTATTTCGAATAAAGTATAATTGATTACGCTCAAACTAACACACGATTATTGTGTATAGCTGAGGTGTCGATCCCACAAAGAATGCGAACTATAAGAGAAAATGTAAACTTTGATTCTAAATAGTAAGGTTCTAATGAGAAAAATCTGAGTTTTATCAATGAAATTGTAATAATAAATTGTGAAAATATGTTGAAGAATTCAGTAAGAGAAATGACAAGGTTCCAGGAATCCTTCTTAAGTTTGTTGCCTTATTCTGATCTAGACTCAATTATTTAATCTCAATTACTAATGTCACATCCCAAATCAGTAATTGGTAGATATCCAATCAAAGCACGTGAATATCCTAATGTGATTGCCACTAATTACTCTTTAACTCCAACTCAAACACGCAAAGTCTATCTCATGAATTATCAAGAAGCAACAATATATTTAATAATAATACTGCAGTAATGGACAATTCTATAAGATAAATCTACCGAAATCAATTGCATCTAACAACTTTGATATAAGAAAAGTTTGACTAGACTTATATGGAGAAGAAGATTGCAATCACCGGATTAAGAAATTCTAAGAGAAGAAGAAGATAAATAAAGTTGTCAATTAAATTCAAATCCTTCTTATTTAATCAAAGAGTAAATTAATAAGCAATGTTTAACAATCAATCCATACAGCTGAGTCAAAGATAGAAATAAGAACAACTACACCTAGAAGCTCATCCTTTCGCCTTGCTTGGAGTTTAGTTGGACATCGAGTTCATTCTTGAGGAAGGAAAAAAAAAAGAAGCTTTCTCTAACAAAAACTTCACTACCGTCTCCTCCTTTGGTTAACCTAGCACTCCTCAATAAATAACATCTGTTTTTCTTCATTCGCCCCTAGGACTCATGGAAAATCTTTCCTAGACGTTTCCTAAAAGATAGACTTCCAGATTTGTCAAAATCTTATCAAATATGGAAAACAGAATTTGTCTCTAGCTTGCACCAGGATTCTCGCAATAAAAAATATTTTTTTTGAGCTTGGTAACTTCATAAAAATTGTAGTCCCCGATGTGTAGATGAATCTGGGCTTTTGAATTACCCGCTTTCGATATCTGACACTCCTGTTAGGCCCGTTCGAATATTCAATACTCAGCCAGGAAATCCTTCCGCGACTAGGATTCTAGGTCCGGTTTTGCAACACCTACTGAGAACCCAAACAAACTCAGATTCTCACCCATAATACTTTCCTGAAAATCTTGATTCGTCTACTTTAATTTCTCTGAATAACACTTTTGCAATCGAGAAATCTAACTCCATGAAAAACCAGAAATCGCGTCCATATCGCAGCGCAAACCAAAATTTTTCATTGTTTTATTCTTCCGAAACCATTCGTTAAATCCGCTATGCGTAGAATCTTCGTGCTTTCCTCATTATTAGCCTTTCCATCTATTTTAAGTCCAAAATACCTGAAAATGCATCAAAATAAATCAATGTATTAAGAATGACGCTTAAGGATTATTAAGGCATAAATCCAACCCTAAATCAATCTCAAATGCTAACAAATAAACACAAAAAAGATGCATTTTTTGACTCTTCATCAAACCCCCAACTAGCTTTTGCTAGTCTTAGCAATTCAAGCGAAAGAAAGATGAAATGAGTTCCAAACAGAAAATGAATAAAAACAAAACATAAAAAAAAAAAAAAAAAAAAAAACTTAAAACAAGAACAAGCATGTTAGCGTTAATTCAAAAGTAATTTAGCTTTTTGTCTCAAAAGTTGACATAAACACAACACATAGAATCATTAAATTTCACCCAAGCCCAAAAACAATTCAAGTTACAACCTCATAGTTTATTGACTCTTAACATCCATCTTACCACAAAACACAAATCCAAACACCCCGGATGATTTTATGCACAACATTCATGAACACAAGTATTGGCCTCTAAAACATATTGATAAGCGTATTTTATACTATGATTTTGCATTGAATTTTGATAGGATTTGGATACTTTTCATATAATTGGGGCATAATTGTACCTAATTCTATTAATTTGTCTTTGTAGGCCTAAACGAGATTTTTAGCATAAATGACAGTTTTGGCGTAAATTGTGTAACTTGAGCTTGAAAACCGGAATAACCTGAATTTAGAAGCGTTGGAAAGCTAAGAAGAAGAGCTACAACGTTCATGTTTTGGGTTTTTCCTAATTCTGACTGGACAAAGGTAAAACTTGGCTTGAAGTCGTGAAAAGGACGCGTGGAACTGAAGAAAAACGTCTTGGACGTGCTTCAGTATTTCTGCCATAACTTGATCTGTAGACCTCGGATTGTGCTGATTCTTGAACGACCAGAAAGATAATTTAAAGGGCTACAATTCATATTTTACACTTTTCCAGATTCTAACTATATCATGCTCAAATTGGGTCTGTAAGTCTTCCCGCGGCGAGGAAAAGCTCGCGCGGCGAAACCTGCGTCAGATGCAAATAAAACGACGCGTTTTGGCTTGCTAGGGCTTCGTCTAAGTGAGAGAGGTATAAATTAGAGCGAAAAGGAAAGAAAAAGGGGCTTGGTTCGTGATTGGGAGGCAGCTCATGGAAGGAGAGATTATTGAAGATTTGGGCTTCAAATTAGAGAAGATTTCTCCACCTTTTGCTTGCTTGTCAATTAGAATTTTGATTCAGTTTGTTTTTGTTGTTTTATTTCGTTTTTGAGTATGAACTGAGTTGTTTAGCTAGGGTTTAGGTAATCTTGATACAATGATTCAAACTTATATGGATTGAATTACTTGAGTTTTAATTCATGATTGAGTGTTATCTCTTTGCTTAAGTCTTTTGGATGCTTGATCACTATTCAAATGTGTGTTGTTCACAATGAGACTGAGAAGTGATTTGTGATTGTGCCTCTTGGGATAAATACCATAGATTAGAAACGCTAGAGATAGGTTTAGCGATCTATGAATCAGATAGAATTCCACAAAGCTTAAAATCCTTTGAACTATTAATCTTCATTTGTTGGGTGCGGAAGCTTAATAAGGATAGTAGGGAAATGTAGCATGAGAATGTATGTTTTACAACTTAGGGAATTCGATTTTCAATCAAGGAATTAGAACTTGGGTAATAGATTTATGATTTGGGTTAGCGATTTTAGGTGAATTCAATACCCTAGCATTTGTTTTAGAATTGTTTAATTAGTTAAGTTGTGGGTTTGCATTTATATTTAGTTTGTTAATCTTCCATCAATCCAATTTATTGTTGCTTCAATTGGAATTAAACTAGAAAAATCGGTAATTAGTAACACTCGTGGGAACGATACTCACTCACACTTTATTACTTTTGCGACTAGTATACTTGCTATTTTTGCATGTTGTAGTAAACACGCATCAGTTTTTGGCGCCGTGCCGGGATAGTTGATTTAATATTGATAGTATCTAGTGTAGTGCTAAATTGAAGCTTTATTTCATTTTGTAATTATTGTAAATATTGTTAGTCTAAGTATGAGAATTGACATTACCTATTTCATGCAAGGCAATGATGAATCACTCTATGAAGCTTGGGAGAGGTACACAGAGTTGTTAGGAATTGTCCACATAATGGTCTACCGTTTGGAGACAAGTCCAAACATTTTACAATGGGTTGCTACCAAAATTCAAATGATGGTAGATGTGGCAGCAGGCGGAGCCTAAATAACAAGACCCAAGAATGCTTATGAATTGCTTGAGTTGATGGCCAACAATAACTACCAAAGACCTAATGAGAGGCAATGCCGAAGAGAACAATGGGTCTAAAGAAGTTGACGCGTTGACACTTATCTGCACAAATTGCACCATGTCAAAGCCAATGGGAGGTATGAATGTAAATTCTTTCACTCACCATTTATAACTTGTGGAATTTTGTGCAGGAAACATGAGAGTGTGGAATGCCAAGATGGGAACCAGTATTCTTCTCAACAACCGAGCAAGTGAATTACATTGTTAGTTCACAAAGGCTGCAAAATGACCCCTTCACCAATACCTACAATCGGTTGGGAGAATAACCCAAATTTGTCCTGGAGCGATCAAAGCGTCAATCAAATCAAAGGACAATGCCAAACATCAACGGTGGTGAATCATCAACCATGTGAGCAAAGAATGTCGAAATTGGAAGATATTCGAAGAGTTCATGCAAGAAACCACAAGTTTTATGAATGAGACACACTCAAACTCTAAATCAAGGAGTGTCCATTCAAAATTGGAGGTTCAAAGGGGCAATTGGTTGAACAACTGGCAGAGAGATCTCAAGGTTCTTTGCCGAGCACAAAGGTCACAAATCCTGAAGAACAATTAAATGTATACCATGGGGAGAGGTATAGTGTTGGAGAACCTCACATGAGAAAAGTTGGAAGAACATGAAGACAAGACCAATGAAGAGGAAAATCTCAAAGTGGAAAGGTGTGCAAAATACTTAAGGGAATTTCAACCAAGCAACTCACCTCACAAGGAACAATTTGAGGAATTTGGTGTAAATGCGCACAAGTCAAAATTGGTGTTGGAAGAGAACCAAACATTGGACTCAACCAATCACCATTCTCCTCAAGTACACATATACGAATTTGAAGTTCGAAAAGATGCTTATGAGAATGTGCAAATCCGAAGGAAAGATCAAGAGGTGGCAATGGGAAGTGAAGCAACCCACAAGGATCCGGATTGACGAAGGACCATGGGAAAGTCGAGCTTTCGACATAAAACAAGCGCTTCTTGGGAGGCACCCAAGTCTTTTCAATTGTTTTTTCATTTCATTGCTGTTTTAATTGTTTTAGTTCTTTATGATTTGAATAGTTTTAATTTGTGTGTTTTGGGTGGCAGGTGAAGTTTGAAGCTAAGGAAAGGAAAGAAAAACTTCAGACTTCTTCGCCGGGGCGAAGTGCGAAGAATGTTGAGCTCCTGTAATTTTTGCCGCGGCGAAGAATTTGGTCGCCGCGGCGAGACTGGGTTTGAATTTAGGGTTTTATCATGAAGAACTTCGCCTCGGGAAGTCTGTTTCCTTTTAATAGTCGCGTGATCTTTCATTTTTGCGAAAATTTTCCTGAAGCACTTTTCTTTTTAGTTTTTGTTTTATTTATTTTTATGTTTTGTAAGTAGGAATTGATGATGATTTCCTGGTTTTTAGCTCTTTATTTGTTTTTGTTTAGATTTTAGGTTTAGTTAATAAGGTTGAGATTAGGATGTAATTCTTTCATATAATCGGTGAGGGTATCTAACAATTTGGCACCATTGACTTTCATTTGTGACAGATGATGATGAGAGGAAGCCAAGGAATGGATGCCAGGATGTTGCACAAAAATTGGCCTTTACGGATTAGTCAGGGGAGTATCTCATAACATTTACTTTGTTTTTCTATTCCTTGGATGTATGATGTGACATTGGGGACAATGTCATTTAAGTTTGGGGGTAGGAAATAGACATAAAGCTTGGTTTAAGGGATACCGGCTGGAAACCAGAACCGCCTTAAAAACTGCTAGCAACTTGGCAACCTCTGGTATAACAACGCCACGTACACCTTAAACGGAAAAAAAAAAAAAAAAAAAACTTTAGTTATTTTATTTAGTTTGATTTTTTTTGCCGATGATGAATTGCTAAGTCTATGATGAAACTTGAATGTGTGGATATTATTCTTAGAAAATGTTAAGCATGCTTCAAGTTTAGGTTTATTGACTGAATTTTGATTGAGGTTTGTTGAGTGGTTCAACCACCATTTTCATTTTTTCGGCATGCTTAGAAACATTTTATGTGGTTAGGTGAAGTTTGATAATGTTGGTGGACTCTAGAACCTAGTAGAGAAGTGCTTGAGGCGAAATTCTAGGATTAGACAGTTGAGGAAATGATTTAGGCATTTTTTGGAACGTTTGAGCCTTCCAGCTGACCCATGAATGAATCTTTCCCTAGTCACCATTTGAGCCTATAAGATATCATTGCCTTATTTCCTTGCAAACCAAAAATTATCCACTCCCTACCCTAAACACTTTATCATACCCTTTAGGGAATTATGGACCAAATGTTGACACAAAAGAGCTTTGAGAGGTGTATGAATAAGTGATGGACCAAATCTTAAGTTTGGGGGTTGCAAAAAAAGGGCCCGAAGAAGGGCATAGACCTCAATGGTGTTGCAAATAATTGTTATGTAATATTATTTTTGAAAAAAAAAAAAAAAGAAAGAGAAGAAAGAAGAAAAAAAAAAAAAAAAATTTGCTTTAGTTCAATTCAAAATAACATAAACATTTCATAGTTTGGGTTGTAAAATGGTTGAACTTTGATTGGTGGTGGAGTGAGATTGAGAAGAAAGTGGAGATTGATGTAGCTCTTACTGTTTGCATGAGGAAAATTGAGTTTCTACTTTGTTTAACCTATCCTTTCCTGGAGCCCACTACCCTTGCCTAACGTTACAAGCTTGCAAAGACCTTTTGATCTTAGCGATGTCTAGTCCACATTAGTGGAGAGTAGTTCGATACTTAGGCTTATGGAGTCTGCCACCATTTGATAAACTTACATTTCTGCATAAAACAATCCGGAAAGTCGGAAAGTGAACTGAAGTGGGATCAACTAGGGGGATCAATAGAGAAAGATAGTCGATGCAACTTATAACTTCTTGGAGTGTTGAACATTTCTAATAATAATTTTTCAACAACCTTAGAGACTTGTATAAATTCTAGGCAATTCTTGTGTTGAGTTTGAGCCTAATTTTTGTTTGTTCATTTTTAGTTTTGTGTTTGTGTTTTTGGTTGTTTGTTGCTTTTCTTCCTTTGAGTTTTTATTCCTTTTTGCTCGAGGACGAGCAAATTTAAGTGGGGGTAGTTGATAAGCGTATTTTACACTATGATTTTGCATTGAATTTTGATAGGATTTAGGATACTTTTCATACAATTTGGGCCATAATTGCTACCTAATTCTATTAATTTGTTTTTGTAGGCCTAAACGATGTTTTAGCATAAATGACAGTTTTGAGCGTAAATTGTTTAACTTGAGCTTGAAAACTGGAATAACCTGAATTTAGAAGCGTTGGAAAGCTAGAGAAGAGAGCTACAACGTTCATGTTTTGGGTTTTTCCTAATTCTGACTGGAAAAAGGTAAAAACTTGGCTTGAAATCGTGAAAAGGACGCTGGGAACTGAAGAAAAAACGTCTTTGGACGTGCTTCAGTATTTCTGCCATAACTTTATCTGTAGACCTAGGATTGTGCTGATTCTTGAACTACCAGAAAGATAATTGAAAGGGCTACAATTCATATGTTTTACACTTTCCAGATTCTAACTATATCTTGCTCAAATGGGTTGTAAGTCTTCGCCGCGGCGAGGAAAAATCTTCGCCGCGGCGAAACCTGCGTCAGATGCAAAATAAAACGACGCGTTTTAGCTTGCTAGGGCTTCGCCTTAAGTGAGAGAGGTATAAATTAGAGCGAAAAGGAAGAAAAAGGGGCTTGGTTCTTGATTTGGGAGGAGCTCATGGAAGGAGAAGATTATTGAAGATTTGGGCTTCAAATTAGAGAAGATTTCTCCACCTTTTGCTTGCTTGTCAATGATGAATTTTGATTCAGTTTGTTTTTGTTGTGTTTATTTCGTTTTTGAGTATAAACTGAGTTGTTTAGCTAGGGTTTGATGTAATCTGATACAATGATTCAAACTAAGGATTGAATTACTTTGAGTTTTAATTTCATGATTGAGTGTTTATCCTTTGCTTAATCTTTTGGATGCTTATCACTATTCAAATGTGTGTGTTCACAATGAGACTGAGAAGTGATTTGTGATTGTGCCTCTTGGGATAAATACCATAGATTAGCAAACGTAGAGATGGTTTTGCGATCTATGAAATCTAGATAGAATTCCACAAAGCTAAAATCCTTGAACTATAATCTTCATTTTGTTGGGTGCGGAAGCTTAATAAGGATAAGTAGGGAAATGTAGCCTGAGAATGTATGTTTTACAACTTAGGGAATTCGTGATTTCAATCAAGGAATTAGAACTGGGTAATAGATTCTATGATTTGGGTTAGCGTATTTAGGTGAATTCAACACCCTAGCATTTGTTTAGAATTGTTATTAGTTAAGTTGTTGGGTTTTGCATTTATATTAGTTTGTTAATCTTCCATCAATCCAATTTATTGTTGCTTCAATTAGGACTAAACTAGAAAATCGGTAATTAGTAACACTATCTCGTGGAAACGATACTCACTCATCACTTTATTACTTTTTGCGACTAGTATACTTGCTATTTTTGCATGTTGTAGTAAACACGCATCAATATTCAATCACAAATCAAACTCCATAAGCTCACTTTTCAAATCACTCTCCACTAATGTAGAAAAAGCACACTGCATTGGATCAATAGGTCTCTAATTGGCTTGTGACGTTAGGCTACGATAAAGGTTAAGAAAGAACGGGAAGGATTAAACAAGTAAAAGAACTCAATCTCTTAATCTTAAACACAACCTTTTAAGCACTTAATAACCTTACGTCAATACCTCATTCATCAATACCTCATTCATTTAACCATTTTTTCGAGCATCTCTCTCAATAATTCAACACTTTTTTTTTTTTTATTCATCAATTAACCCCTTTTTTTTCAGCACAAAATTTCTCACTTTTTTTTTTCTCTTTTCTAGCTCATAACCATTCACCTCCATTTACATTCTTTTCTCTTCTCCACAACCCCCAACTTATCTCCTTTAATGTTCTTGGGCTATGGTAGTAAAATAAAAGAAGAAAAATTCATATTTCCACCCTTACTCTTCTTTAGTGCTCTTCAACAACTGCTTATAACTAAGTTCTCTTAAAAGAAAGGTAAGGATAAAATATTTTTAGGCTCATAAAGGTAAGTAAATGGGCTATCGAAAGAAACAAGGCTAATTTTTTCAAAAAAAAGCTCAAACGGGTAACTAGTGATAAATATAACAAAGGAAAGCTTGAAAGGCTCAAACGGTCAAAGATGGCCTACATCATATCCTAAACAGTGTACATTCTAAGATTTCGCCTCCAGTGATTTTCAAATAAGTTCTAGAGCTTGTCGAGACTTCAAAAATATTAACAAAAACATTCACACATAAAACTTTTCTAAATGTTTTAGATTAATCATGCAATCTTAACGCAAACTAGAGCCTCCAATTAAATGAAAATCGACACTTAAAATTATTATCAAACCGAAGTAAGATTTAACTTCTTCTAAAAGCTATATGCTGTCACAATTATAATCATATCGTTGACATGTCAATTGACTCTAAAACTAACACAAAACATGCTAAAAACGAACAAACAAATGTAAAAAAAAACAAAAAAAAAAATTATTTTTTAAATTCTTTTAAAATTTTCAAACTCCTATCAAGCAAATGAAAACGAACAAGATAAAGTGACACCAAACAGTTCAATGACATGAAATAAGAAATGTGTTTCCTCCACCCCCAACTAAAAACTTGCATTGTCCCCAATGTGAAAGAAAGAAAAAAAAAAAAAAAAAAAAGGAGTAAAGAAAAACTCCCTTGTTAATCAATAGTGCGAGAAGGCCGAAAACTGCATGTGCAGGACCATGCAAACTCCAGTTTGGTCCTCTTTTGGAATTTCGATCTCTAATCATAGAACAAGGGATCTTGAACTTCTACTACTCCATTCGGAAAAACACTCTTCACCATATAAGGTCCCGTCCATCGTGATCGTAATTTTCCCGGATGGAAGTTTAACCGAGAATCATAAAGAAACACTCGATTTCCTTGTTCAAAATTCTTCCGGAGTATTTTCTTATCACGCACCACCTTCATTCTTGACTTTAAGTCCTTAGCATTATCATATGCATCATCCCTCAACTCCGCAAGCTCACAAAGTTGCAATTTCCTTTCTTCATCGGAGGTTGTCAAGTCATAATTAAAATTTCGGATAGCCCACAATGCTTTATGCTCTAGTTCTACCGGTAAGTGACATGCTTTGCCGAATACCAACCGATAAGGAGATGCTCCAAAGACCATCTTGTATGATGTCCAGTATGCCCAAAATGCATCCGATAGGCGCAACGACCAATCTTTTTGATTTGGACTTACTGTTTTTTCAAGTATTCATTTAATCTCCCTATTCGCAAGTTCCGCTTGGCCATTAGTTTGTGGGTGGTAAGCTATAGAAACCTTATGGGTGACTCCATACCTGCGCATCAAAGCCTCAAAAGAATGGTTACAAAAATGTGACCCTTGATCACTGATTATAACACGTGGAGTACCGTACCTAGAAAAAATATGATCTTTGAGAAATTTAACAACATCATTAGTACGGCAAGGTATGGCTTCAACCCATTTAGAAACATAATCAACAGCCAGCAAAATGTAAAGATATCCAAAAGAAGGTGGGAATGGTCCCATAAAATCGATCCCCAACAATCAAAGATTTCCACCATTAAGATCGGATTGAGAGGCACCATATGGCGGCGAGTTAATGAACCCAGCTTTTGACATCTTTCACATGAACGACAAAACTCATTAGTATCCTTGAACAAAGTAGGCCAATAAAAACCACATTGCAAAATTTTTGCTGTTGTCTTTTTAATAGAAAAATAACCACCACAAGCATAAGTATGACAAAAATTTAACACAATATCAATCTCTACATCCGAAATGCATCTTCTTATTATTTGATCAGGGCAATATTTTAAAAGATAAGGATCATTCCAAGAAAACATTTTTACCTCAGCCAAAAACTTACGCTTATCTTGTGCACTCCATGTAGATGGAACTTGACCGGAAACCAAGTAATTTGCAATGTTGGCATACCACGGCGCGTGAAAAAGGACGGCAAATAAATTCTCATCCGGAAAGGCTTCTCGAATGGGCAAAGTATCGGTATCATTCTAGAATTCCAAACGAGATAAATGGTCTGCCACAACATTTTCTACCCCCTTCTTGTCCTTGATGGTCAAGTCGAATTCCTGCAAAAGCAAAATCCAACGTATCAAACGAGCCTTAGTATCCATTTTTGAGAAAAGAAATTTAAGGGCGGAATGATCCGTGAATATAAGGATAGGTGAACCAATTAAATAAGAGCGGAATTTGTCCAAAGCAAATACTACAGCTAGTAACTCTTTCTCGGTTGTGGTATACATCATTTGAGAATGATTCAAGGTTCTACTAGCATAGTAAATTACAAATGGTTTTCCTTCCCTTCTTTGTCCTAAAATAACCCTTATAGCATAATCACTAGCATCACACATAATCTCAATAGGCAAGGAAAAATCGGGTGATTGCATAATGGGGGTGGTTGTAAGCTTAGAAACAAGTGTCCTAAAGGCTTTCTCACATTCAGGGCTCCACTTAAACTCGGTGTCCTTCAACAAAAGGTTACATAAAGGTCTAGAGATAGCACTAAAATTTTGAATAAACCTCCTATAAAACCCGGCATGTCCTAGAAAAGATCTAACATCTTTAATGTTCTTAGGAGTAGGTAATTTAGAGATTGTTTCAATTTTTTATTTATTTACTTCTATCCCCTTTTCGGACACTATATGGCCCAACACTATTCTGGAGGACACCATAAAATGCACTTCTCCCAATTCAGCACAAGCCCTTTTTCTTCACACCTACACAACACATTTGCTAGATTAGATCAACATGAATCAAAAGAAGTTTCAAACACGGTTACATCATCCATAAACACTTCCATACATTTTTCAACCATGTTACTAAAAATACTCATCATGCATCTTTGAAAAGTAGCCGGTGCATTACACAAACCAAATGGCATTCTATGAAAAGTGAAGGTACCAAAAGGACAAGTAAAGGTGGTCTTCTCTTGATCCTCTAAGGCAATCTCTATTTGGTAGTACCCCGAATAGCCATCTCAAAAGCAATAGAAAGTATGACCAGCCACACGTTCTAAGATTTGGTCAATGAATGGCAGGGGAAAATGGTCTTTCCGAGTAGCCGAATTAAGTTTCCTATAGTCAATGCACATACGCCACCCGGTCAATACCTTAGTTGGTACTAATACCCCCGCTTCATTTTCTATCACAGTCACCTCGGCTTTCTTAGGGACTACTTGAATTGGACTAATCCACTTACTATCGGATATCGAGTAAATGATTCCCACATCTTATAGTTTAATGACTTCTTTCTTAACTACCTCTTTCATAGTTGGATTTAGTCTTTTTTCTGGGTCTCTATGAGGGCTAGCTCCTTCTTCTAGGTAGATCCTATGGGAACAAATTAAAGGGTTAATACCTTTTATGTCAGCTATAGTCCAACCTAGTGCGATTTTATGCTTTCTTAACAAAGTCAACAATTTATCACATTGCTCATCATTAAGTTCGGAAGAAACAATAACCGGAAATGTATCACCTGGGCCTAAAAAGGCATGTTTGAGTCCTTTGGGCAACGGAGCTAGATTAAGTGTTGGTGTCTCTTCGGAGGATGGCTTGGGTGGCTCCCTCTCCTTAGACAATTCCTCAAAGCATGGCTACCATGATTTCTTAATAAATCCCTGCAACTTATCAAAAAACATCAACAATATTAGCGGCATGGGAATAAGAATCATCAAAATCAAAATCTTTAAGAAGGAATTCCAAATGATTTGAATTATCTTTGTTAAATAAGTGAAGCATGTGACGTCGTTTAGACCAGGTAACAAAACGTTGTCGTTTTGTCTATTATTCCAAATGAATCACAGCCATCAAAGTTAAAGAGAATCTAACGGCTCAAATACAATCAGAAGTCAACAGTATAAAAAGGGACTATTACGCATTTGGCAGAAATCGAGTTTTAGGTCTTCGTTTTGTTTTCTCTGAAATAGCATTCATCTGGGTTAGGGTTTCACGCCCATTCTGGGTCTTCTTTATGTGAATCTTTCTGGAGTATTTGTTTGAGGGCAGGGGTTCCTTAAAGGGTATAGAGTACTCTAGGGTCTGATAGGATTTGCGGGATACAAGGAAGTGAATGAGTGTTTGATTCGGTGAGTGACAGTGAAGAATATTCATCTGTAAATTGTAAGCTTTGAAGTGATCAATATCAGTGCAGCGAGCTCNAGCCATGAGAAGTAGAAATGAAGTTGTGGTAACCAAGTGAAGTTTGGTTACATTTAGAAAGAAGTTAAGTAGAATATTTGAAGTGTTTTTCTTGGCCATGTTTAGATTTATTGTGGAGGAGTTTTTCTCCATGAATGGATGGTTAAAGAAAGAAGTAGAGATGTATCAAAAATAGAATTAAAGTATGCATGCATTATGTTTGATGAAATGCCCCAGTGAAAAGCCTAAGTGAAAACTGCCCTGTCACAGCCGTGACCTTTTGAGTATTTTTGGGCATCTTACAGATTGAACTGGGTTGAGACCAAAAAATAAAAGTTGTAGCCCTATCTCTAAGCTTTAAAACGAGACCAAAATCATAGCAATCCGATATGTATAACTCAAGTTATGCCTTCTTGAGTGTGACCTGTGCAGAATGACTATCTTGATGTAACATTGCATTTGTGCATTTCATGAGTGCATTAATGAGTATGAATCATCCATATGCATTAATTATGAATTAGAGAAAGAGTAGAAAAAGAGTAGAGAACTTTGAGTGTGAGCTTTATTAAGAGAAAAGGAGAATAGAGTAAGTTGTGCGATGGGGAACCTATGAGTAATGGGTAGAGTATTCCCGTATGTACGCCACATTGAGAGAGCGGCATGATTATGAGAGAGAAAAGTGGTGTAGCCTATGAGAGTGCATGCGGATGAGGGCTATACCCGAGAGAGAGATTATATACTCACATGGCCAAGGGTTCCGAATCCATGCATAACCAAGTCTGATCGGTTAAGAACGAGTAAAAGTCACAGAGAGCAGGAACGAGTCCCGATCGTGCCCCCAGTAAGATGGGGCTGTGACTTACTAAAGAGAGTTAGTAGAAAAGAGTTCTAAGAAAGAGAAACAGAGAGAGAGAAACAGAAAGAGAAAACAGAGAGAAGTATAAAAGAGAGAGTAAATGAGAATTGTAAGGAAAGACTTAGAGGGAGAGAGTTACGGGGATAGATGACTAGAGGGTTTACTTACTGAGCATTATTTGTGCTCACCCCGTTGTTTTTCTATGTTTTTTCAGGATTTAGGTGAGGACACGGTCGGATGGACGTCGGCACGCGAGGAGGAATGGCTACACTGTCTACATAGGTTTTGATAGTTTTTGTTTATGATACTAATTTTGTATAAAGAATTTATATGTTTAATAAAAAAAAATTTTGGGCCGAACTACTTATGTTATTATACATGTATTTTATTATGTATATTTTTATGAGTATTTGAGTAAGAAGTAGTTATTACAATTTAGTCTTCTTTGTGGGTCTCTACGAGGGCTAGCTCCTTCTTCTAGGTAGATCCTATGGGAACAAATTAAAGGGTTAATACCTTTTATGTCGACTATAGTCCAACCTAGTGAGGATTTATGCTTTCTTAATAAATTCAACAATTTATCACATTGCTCATCACTAAGTTCGAAAGAAACAATAACTAGAAAGGTCTCACCTGGGCCTAAAAAGGCATGTTTGAGTCATTTGTGCAGCGGAGCTAGATTGAGTGTTGGTGTCTCTTCAAAGGATGATTTGGGTGGTTCCCTCTCCTCAGGCAACTCCTCAAAGCATGGCTGCCATGATTTCTTAATAAATCCCTGCAACTTATCAAAAACATCAACAATATTAATGGCATGGGAATAAGAATAATCTGCATCAAAATCTTTAAGAAGGAATTCCAAAGGATTTGAATTATCTTTAATATACTCATCCTCCAAAATAAGCTCTTCGATCATGTAAGTGTCGAAGCACTCATCCTCTTCATGTGCCTACCTTGAGACTTGAAAAACATTCACCTTTAGAGTCATATTTCCAAATGATAGTGTCATTAGACCATTCCTACAATTTATAAGGGCATTGGCAGTGGCGAGGAATGGTCTTCCAAGTATCAATGGAGTTTTTGACTCCGTATTCACAATGGAAATAGTATCTAGCACCAAAAAATCAATGGGATAATAGAATTTATCAATTTGCACTAAAACGCTTGACCACACGTGTTTGTTTCCAATTTGGCAAGCTACTGTAGGGCAGCCTGGATCTTTATACTTGGGTAGTGTCTTGCTATCAAGTACCGCACTTGCTTGTTCCATGAAGAACGCCATCTTCTTCACATTGTGCCTCCTCTTGTGTGTGCATAGATCCTTGATAACTTTAGCATAACTCGGAACCTGTTTTATGACATGAAGAAAAGGAAGGTTAATTTTAACTTGCTTAAGTTGGTCAAGTATCTCACCTTTTAATGTTGAATTTCTCTCCTTAGGTTTAAGGAGTGCTTGAGGGAAAGGCACCGGTATGGAATCACTAGGGGCATCTTGATCCTTGGGAGCTTCAGCCTTGTTACTCATGGTGTTAGGAATCAAGTTTGATGGTGGATTGGATCCATCAATTTCTTTACCGCTACGAGTAACCATGGCATTAACCTCTTTAACATTTTGATTGTCGACATTGGAGGTTTGTGCCATATGTTGTCCCCTTGGATTAGGTTGTGGCTATGATGGAAAACGAACTTGTTCTTGAATCATAAATAAATTTGTCAACTTGGTGAGTTAACTCTTTATCGCCTTTTGTTCCTCTTTGACCCCTTGTTGCTCCTCTAGTAACCGTTGGTTTATCTTGCCTTGCTATTCCACATTTTAGGCATGTGCTTGCATAAATGACTTAAAAACATCTTCCAAAGGTAAAGATTGTGGTGCATTAGAAGAAATTGGTTCCGGTCTCCATTGGGTATTAGATTGGGTAGAGGGTTATGTATCGATTCTCTAACTAAAGTTAGGATGATTGTTCCAACTGGGATTGAAGGTGTTACAGTAGGGTGAGTATGTTTTCCTAAAGGGTATACCTAAAGTATTACACTTTTCCTTCATCTCTCTCAACTCAAAATAGGTTGGACAATCCCTAGGTATATGATCTACTCTAGTACACATAAAACAAGGTTCATGGGAATCTATCCTAACAATCAGTTCGAGGGCTCTAACATCCTTGGTTTTCAAAACCTCTATTTCCTTGGTCAAGACCTCTGAACGAGCTTTAAGAATATCCTCCTCCCTGAATTGATAAATTCCAGCGGTTTGGTTTCTCTTAGTACTTTCTAAAGCATTGGGTCTCGTCCAAGTGTGGGCTTTTTCCGATAAATCATCTAGAAAGTCTATGGCTTCATCAGGATCTTTGTGGAGAAAATCTCCATTACACATGGTTTCTACAAATTGTCTCTCTCTGCTTAGAAGTTGTAATATACTATATAGCTAGTAATTCTGTAAGAAATATAAGATAAAATTTACTAGATAACGTTTACAAACATATATACATAATGTAAATCCAAAAATTCTAATTTTTAATTCATAAATATATATATATATACACATAACATTGATATACTTAAGTAACATAAGGTAATCTTGAATAGTGCCGCCAAACTCCCGCCACTTCTTGATGTCCCACCCGATTGCAAATCATCTAGTACCTGCAAAATAGTAAAATAACAAAGTGAGCACTAATTGCTCAATAAGTAAATCAAACTGCACGACTGTTCTTCCTCCGTTACTCATGTTCTGATTTTCCTTTTCTCACTTTATTCTTTGCTAATATTATTCTGCATTCTTTTCTGATTTGCTACTTACCAGTGTGCAGAGACAATGAATAAAACTGTACATCATCGAGCACATAAAAATACTGAATCATGTAAGTAGCATAATACATATGCAGAATAATAAAACTTTCATGAGAAAAGAACTTTCTTTTCTTTTCTTTTCTGTTTCTGTTTCTCTTATGTTGTATCTCTTTCTTTTCTTCTCTGTTTCTCTTTCTTTTCTTTCTTCTTTCTAGTTTGCCGATCGGACTAGGTTGATGCATGGATTTGGAATCCTGACCATGTGAGTGGGTACAGTCCTAATCTACATACACTACTCACGGACTGTAAAAGTACTGTATCTCTCTGATGTGGCCGCTCGCTCGTGGCGGCGTGCATGTAGGTATACTTACTGGGTATAATCCTCATCCACATACACTACTCACGGATTGTACAAATACTATATCTCTCTACCAATATTGCTCACTCATGGCAGCATGTATGTGGGCATCTCTATCACTCACGGGTTCCCCATCGCAAAAACCTTATATCATAGTATAGAATAGAAAGAGATACTATGCACATTTCAACATGAATATCCAAGCTATGGAAATTCGACACTTGAATTCTTTAAAAAACATAAACTTCCATATATGAACATATCATTTCATCATGACCATTTTGTGGATGCATAATAAATTCATAGAAATATATCATCCTTAGGCTTGTTTATACATGCACAAGTTCATACTTAGGTGATATATAACATATTACACATAGCCTCCATGGTCATTCATTACATCAAATATATATGTTCATACAATCATTAAATAATCATAAAAACCACTCATTCAAACATACTTCACAGCCCTTTAAGCGTCATTTTCATACTTGGAATCAATTATAGATTATTAGACTACAAATAAACTAATAAGGTGGAAGCACTTTTGAGATAGTCATTCAGCACATGTCATATTCAAGAAGGCATATCTTGAGTTATACACCTTCGATTGCTATGATCTTGGTCTCATTTTAAAGCTTAGAGAAAGGGCTACAACTTTTATGTTTACGACTCAACCCAGTTTGATAGGTAAGGTGCCCAAAAATCACTCAGAAGATCATGGATTTGACAGGGCAACCTTGGTAACATGCCTACTTTTAGGCTTTTCCATACCTATTTACCTCCACTTACTCCCTAACCTTTCCTAACCATTCTCCCCTGTGAAAACAGGTTAAAAGATCAATAATATACATTCAAACTTCAAGTCTTGCCTTTCTCCAACCCTTTCCTCATTAGGGTTTAGCCAACTCATGCATGCACTTTCTCTTTGGATTTTCATCAAACACTTCATATGCACATCCAACTACCTTGTTGGCTACACTTCCACAAGTCTCTAATTCAACCAAATTGTGAGCCAAAAACTCACTAATTATAGCATCAAACCTGTCCATTTTCAATAATTCTCTACACTTCAAAAATCTCAANAGATACTTATTTCATATGGATTTGTATGAAAAGACCATTATACCCTTGGTTACCGTTTACGCCATTTAACCATATCAATCAACTTTATGACCATTCTACCCTCATTTCTCTTCAATGACATCGCCCCTTACACTTTATAATGGCCACATCTCGAAATACATGTAAATTGACCATTTTACCCTTCCATTCAAAAAAAAAAAAAAATAAACTTGAAAAGGCAAATTTCATACCTTAAGGCATCGGAATAATAACACGGGGTTTATAGTACAATCTAATCCTCTCATCATCTGTTATCTCATCGAGACTGGGGCATAGAAATAATGTCAACCTTAGTTACTCTCGATATATATGTATTCAATTACTGGACCAATGACCAGAATAATAAATTGGATTGAGCAACAACTCAATCCTACTGTGATCACATATTTACTGTCATTGTCATCAACTGAATTAGGCCGTGAGATAACTTCTCCCGTACCCAGGAGTGATGAATCCTCTATTGATCCACCATAGTCTTGATACACTCCTCGATACAGCCAATCACTACCGTATTGATAGCTCTGATTAGAACTACATTGGGCTAGTGTCAAACTACACCGATCAGTGCACAAACTTTGATTCGTTAGAGTATTTGTTCCATATACATTGGGGTTACCATTGATTACGCTCAAACTAACACATGATTATTGTGTATAGCTGAGGTGCCGATCCCACGAAGAATGCGAATTACAAGAGAAAATGTAAACTTTGATTCTGAATAGTAAGGTTCCAAAGAGAAAAATCTGAGTTTTATCAATGAAATTGTAATAATGAATTGCGAAAGTATGTTGGAGAATTCAACAAGAGAAATGACAAGGTTCCAGGAATCCTTCCTAAGTTTGTTGCCTTATTCCCATCTAGACTCAATTATTTAATCACAATTACTAATTTCACATCCCAAATCAGCAATTGGTAGATATCCTATCAAAGCACGTGAATATCCTAATGTGATTGCCACTAATTACTCTTTAACTCCAACTCAAACACGCAAAGTCTATCTTATGAATTATCAAGAAGCGACAATATATTTAATAATAATATTGTAGTAATGGACAATTCTATAAGATAGATCTACCGAAATCAATTGCATCTAACAACTTTGATATAAGAAAAGCTTGACTAGACTTATATGGAGAAGAAGACTGCAATCACCGGATTAAGAAATTCTAAAAGAAGAAGAAGATAAATAAAGTTGTCAATTAAATTCAAATCCTTCTTATTTAATCAAAGAGTAAATTAATAAGCAATGTTTAACAATCAATCCATACAACTAAGTCAAAGATAGAAATAAGAACAACTAGACATAGAAGCTCATCCTTTCGCCTTGCTTGGAGTTTAGTTGGACATGGAGTTCATTCTTGAGCAAGGAAAAAAAATGGAAGCTCTCTCTAACAAAACTTAACTTCCTTAGCAAACCCTAAATGTTCTATAAATAACTCAGGCAGTTCAAGGATATTTTCAGGCTAAAAATATCATTAAAGCCCTGCAAAGGTCGAGAGAAATCGTAAATAGAAAACCAAAAAATCGCATCCATGTCGCGGTGCAAACCAGAATTTTTCTTCATTTTATTCTTCCGAAACCATTCCCTAATCCGATATGCGTAGAATCTTTGTGCTTTCCTCGTTATTAGCCTTTCCATCTATTTTAAGTCCAAAATACCTGAAAATGCATCAAAATAAATCAATGTATTAAGAATGACACCTAAGAATTATTAAGGCATAAATGTGCAATCCAGCCCTAAATCAATCTTAAATGCTAACAAATAAGCACTAATAAGATGCATTTTCTGACTCTCATCATAACCCCCAACTAGCTTATTGCTAGTCTCTAGCAATTCAAGCGAAAGAAAGATGAAATGAATTCTAAACTAGAAAATGAATAAAAACAAAACATAAAAAATCCTAAAACAAAAACAAGCATGTTAGCATTAATTCAAAAGTAATTCAGCTTTTTGTCACAAAAGTTGCACATAATACACAACACATAGAATCATTAAATTTCACCCAAGCCCAAAAACAATTCAAACATCAACCTTAGACTCGTTATTGACTCTTAACATCCTTCTTACCACAAACCACAAATCCAAACACCCGGATGATTTTATGCACAACATTCATGAACACAAGTCTTGGCCTCTACAACATATTAAATTTCGTGACATCAATCACAAATCAAACTCCATAAGCTCACTTTTTAAATCACTCTCCACTCATTTAGAAAAAGCACATTGCATTGGATAAATAGGTCTTTAATAGGCTTGTAATGTTAGGCTAAGGTAAAGGTTAAGAAAGAACAGGAAGGATTAAACAAGTAAAAGAACTCAGTCTCTTAATCTTAAACAGAACCTTTTTAAGCACTTAATAACCTCACTTCAATACCTTACTCTTTCAACCATTTTTTCGAGCATTTCTCTCAATAATTCAACACTTTTTTTTCTTTGTCATAATTCACTTTCTTTATTTTTTCTTTTTCAGCACAAAAATTCTCACCTTTTTTTTTTTTTTTTTTCTTCTTTTCTAGCTCATAACCATGCACCTCCATTTACATTCTTTTCTCTTCTCCACAACCCCCAACTTATCTCCTTTAACGTTCTTGGGTTATGTAGTAAAAAAAGAAAAATTCATATTTCCACCCTTACTCTTCTTTAGTGCTCTTCAACAACTGCGTATAAACTAAGTTCTCTTAAAAGAAAGGTAAGGATAAAATACTTTTAGGCTCATAAAGGTAAGTAAATGGGCTATCGAAAGAAACAAGCCTAAATTTTTTCAAAAAGGCTCAAATGAGTAACTAGTGATAAATATAACAAAGGAAAGCTTGAAAGGCTCAAACGGGTCAAAGATGGCCTACATCATATCCTAAACAGTGTACATTCTAGGATTTCGCTCGAGTGATTTTCAAATAAGTTCTAGAGCTTTCGAGACCTCAAAAATATTCACAAAAACATTTGCACATAAAACTTTTCTAAATGTTTTAGATTAATCATGCAATCTTACCACAAACAAGAGTCTCTAACTAAATGAAAATCGACACTTAAAATTATTCTCAAACCGAAGTAAGATTTAACTTCTTCTAAAAGCTATATGCTATTACAATTATAATCATATCATTGACATGTGAATTCATAACTTAGCGAGGTTTTTTTTTTTTTTTTTTTTTTTTTTTTTTTTTTTTGTTGTCTCACCAATTTTATTATCTTTTAGCATGTTATAGTCTGAAGTGTTAAAATATTCAACCCTAGCATGCTTTCTATGATAACAAATAAATGTGTCAATACATGGCCAATCTAAAACCAAATTCCTCGAGCTTTGAGGAATTGGTAGGACAACCTAGGTTCATGCAATTTATTACAAAACTTCATTGAAATCTTCAGGACACGCTACACGACTTTGCTTCATCTTCTTTACAACAATGATAAAATCCTATTCTAAATTACATTAAATAAAATAGAAACCTTGAGTTATATTCAAGGGGATATAGGTGAGAAGAGAAAACATTGAAAGTAAAGAATAGGCAAGACATGCAGGTCCTATTTAATAATTAAACAATTACAAGCATTCATTTCCATCAATAATGTAAAACAATAAACCTAGGGTGGATGGCCAAGTACCGAACACCATGCACAATTAGACATCAATCAAATATAGCATATCATTCAAAAAATCAAATTTGAATTTACCAGGTAAAATTATGATTACCCCTTTTAATTCTATAGAATTTCTATTGGTCCATAAACTTGCAAAATTTGTAGTTTAGTTCCTATCTAGTTTGAAAACAAACTGGACATCCCAAAACAGCAACGACTGCTCTATTTAACGGCTTGGCAAAAAATTCCAAAATGCAAACTTCTAATTCCTAAAACATCCTTCTCCCGTAACAACGTGAGGGACCCTTGCCCTTCAATTTCCACTTGAAAGCTCGCAGGAAAAACTCATCAATCAAGGTGCTGCCAGCGGCGTCTAGCAACATCCCAGCAGCCTCAAAAAGCGTTGCTCCCACTGCACTACGTGTGATAACATGCAGCCAAAACATCAGGACAATTGGGCACAAAAGTGCATAGCCTTGTCTTGATGCAAGCCTTGGTCAAGGTCGTGCACCCGATAGTAGGTAACACTATGTGCAAACATGGGCGGCAAGCAGGAAATGTCGTGTGCAGCAACGACTATAGTGTGGTCCAAGGATAGGGTTGCGCATGAACGCATGCGGCTAGCAAAGGCCAACCACTGGCTTAACCTTAAATTTCCTATCCGTTATACAGTAGCATCCATGAAGTCTAAATTGGTAAGAATATTCCAATCAAATGCTCTCCCATGAAACATACCTCTTTCTTCAATAGCTTTGAATCTCTTTTTGTGCTCAGAATCTCTGAAAATGACTCCATTTGGTCCATTCAAATCCTCTGCTTGAGCGACAGAGCCCCTTTTTGGTGTTCACCTTGTTCTTCTCATGGTTTAAAGGTGATTGGGAAAGGATTTTGGAGCAAAGGAAATTTCTAGTGCAAAGAGTTTTGTAAAATGGTTTTTCCACAAACGCAAAAAATGACCTAGACTTTATATAGAAAACACGAGGCACAGTCATGCAATCATCGAGCACGATGTTCCACTAATGTTTTATATTAGGGTTAAGGAAACTTGATGCATGGTCATTCGTGATAAGCAACACGGACATGCGCTAGTTTTTGAAAACTGATTTAAAACATATTTACAGGCAGGATCATTCCATTGATGGCAACGTCGTTCCAACACAAACAGTTTTGGAAATTTTGACTCTAATTGCACATTGACTAAAACATCATCAACAACTCATGTTTTTGATATTCTAATCACTTAAGGAGTTTCCATAGATGAGAACAAGTGTCAAGTTTGATATCAATCACAAGACTGTATCATTTTGACTTTTCTTCAATAAAAAACACTCATTCAAACATTCAAACACATATTTGTCAATAATATGTGTAGTGACTGCTTTATACTAGGATACTCAGAAAAATATATCAAGTAGAATACATGTACATTAGCAAAAGTAAATGGGCCCCAAAATTTTATTTTATTACATATAAACATTATTTACACAAAACAGAATATCCTTTACAAAATGATATTAAAACAGTGGACAGTGTAGCTATTACTCCTCGCTTGCCGACGCCCATCCGACTGCGTTCTCACCTAGATCCTGCAACCACAAAGAAAACAATTGGGTGAGCACAAAACAATGCTCAATAAGTAAACCCTCTACTCGACTGTCCCCGTAATTCTTTCTCTTAATTCTTTCCTTATACTCTTTCTCATCTCATTTATTTTCTTTTTCACATAGGTCTCTTAACTTCTGTTATATGTCACAGCCTCATCTTACCAGAGGCACGGCCGGGTGGAGTTCACATAGCACCAACCCACTCTTCACGACTTTTGAGTGGAGATCACAAAACACCAACCCGTTTTCATAACTGTCAGGTGGAGATCACAAAGCACCAATCCGTTTTCATAACTATCAGGTAGAGATCACAAAGCACCAACCCGTTCTTAATGCTCTTCTCATTCTCTCTACTCTTAGAGTAGTTCATTCACACAGTTCTCTACTCTTTCTCAAACTACTTCTCAAATGCACAATTAATGCATATGGATGGTTCATGTTCATTAATGCACTTAGGAAATGCCAATATGCAATGTTGCAAAAATTAAGGTTCACAACTCATGCTCATACTTCTCTTAGGCATTTCATCAAACAACTAGTGTGCATACTTACACTCCACTTTATTTATAAGTCTATCCCTCTCTTGAACCATCCAAAATAGGAGAAAACTCCATCTTCAAGCTATAATCCCTGCCATAACTTAACACTTCCAAAAAGATTTCTCAATCTCCTCCAATTTCATCACAAACTACATTCTCCTCAGACATCACACTTCTCAATTAAAGTGTATTTAACAACCACAAAATAACTACTCATCTCAACACAAGTTCTCAATAACATAACATATATCATGCATAAATAAATCTCTACTCAAAGGATTTCTCAAATATTAACTTGGATTGGGATTTACTTAACTTGTGATGGTGTGATTCCACTAACACTTCTCTTTTCCTTTGGTAGATGTCTTTTCTCTACACCTTTAAACAATACACATTAAGACCTCAACACCTTTATAGGTAAATTTCACATCTAGAGCAAGGATTCTTACCTTAGGATGCCTTAGATCAATTCTCTACCAAGATCCAACTAAAAAACCCTCAAAAATCCTTGAAAGCTTGAAGGAAGAATTGAGAGGAAATGGAGAATGGAAGAGGCTGTGGAAGAAGAGTGAATGAAGGGTTTACTAAATTTAACCCTTTTTTAGCTCAAATTATCTTCATTCATTCCCATTTTACCCTTGCTCTTCCTTGGGAATTCCATCCTTGTCCTTTAAATCATTACAATCACACCCTCACTCTAGCATATTTTTCATAAAATTCTCTTACATTTTACTCCCCACTTTTCCTGCTAATTAAGGGTAGAAAGGTCATTTTGCCCCTATGGAAGAATTCTCTAGAATCTCAATACACATTTTTTTTTCAAGCCCTTCGCCGCGGTGAAGAACCTACACCGTAGGTTGCAGGACTTCATCACCGCGGTGAAGCTTCTTCTTCGCCCCAGCGAAGTCTGTAACACAAAAATTCGCCAAGTCTTTACAAATTTCAGGGCAACCACTCAACCAACTCACAATATCCCTTCAACCAAGGACCAACCAAACAATAGTAACAATATAACAACTCAATTAAGATCAAAACAATAAAGATTCAAGCAATGCAACGTAAATTAGTTACATACCTCAAGTGGGGCGTTACAATTGCCCCCCCCCCCCCCCCCCCCCCCAAAAAAAAGAATTTCGCCCCCGAAATTCACACAAACAACTCCGGGTAACGATTCTGCATATCTTGCTCAACCTCCCATGTGGCTTCTTCTACCTTGTGATTTCTCCAAAAGACCTTCACTAATGGATTACTATTATTCCGGAGTTCTTTAATTCTTCAGTCTAAAATCTAAACTGGGCATTCCTCGTACACAAGGTTCTCTGCTAACTCAACAGCCTCTACACTCAGAATATGGGAGGGGTCACTTACATACTTTCGCAGCATCAAGACATGGAAAACATCATGCACCTTGTCCATACTAGGTGGTAGTGCAAATCTGTAAGCCACCTTTCAAACTCATTGCAATACTTCAAATGGACCTACATATCTCGGTGCTAACTTCCCTTTATTCCCGAAGCGCATCACTCGCTTGTAGGGGAAAACTTTCAAAAACACTTTATCGCCCACTTGGAACTCAATTTCTTTCCTCTTCAAATCGGCATAACTTTTCTGTCTGTCTTGGGCTTGATTCATTCTGATTCTGATTAACCTTACATCCTCTAGCATCTTCAGAGTCATCTCTGGCCCAAGAACTATATTCAACTCTTCCTTTTCGCCGATCTCATCCCAATGTAGTGGAGACCTACATCGTCTACCATGCAAAGCCTCGTAAGGCGCCATCTTAATTGTAGGCTGGTAACTATTATTGTAGGCAAACTCCACCAAAGGTAACATTTCATGCCATGACATTCTATAATCCATGCAGCAGGCTCTCTACATATCCTCAAGCACCTGATTTGTTCTCTCTGTTTGGCCATCCATCTAAGGATGATAGGCAGTACTGAATGCCAAACAGGTACCCAAATTCCTCTGTAAACTCATCTAGAAAGCTGAAACAAACCTGGAATCTCTATCTGACACTATTGTCTTGGGCATACCATGCAACCTGACTATCTCTTTAATATAAATCTAAGCCAACTGATCTGTAGTAATGCTCTCCTTTACTGGAAGGAAATGGGTTGACTTAGTTAACCTATCCACAATCACCCAGATAGCATTATACCCTTTCTGTACTCTGGGGAGACTTGTGATAAAGTCCATCGAAATACTTTCCCATTTCCACTCAGGAGTACTCAGTGGCTGAAGCAACCCTGACGATCATTGGTGTTCTGCTTTCACCTGTTGATAAACCAGACATTTAGTTACAAAGTCTGCAATATCTCTCTTCATACCTGGCCACCAATAGCCTTTCTTTATATCTTGATACATTTTGGTTGCTCTAAGATGAGCAGTGTACGATGTGTCATGAGCCTCTATAAGTAGTCTCTTCCTTAACTCATCATTCTGAGGGATACATAACCGATTCCTGAAATAGAGGACACCATCTATTACTTGAAACTATGTTGTCTTGCCCTCATGCACTTGCTGAACTATTTTCTGACACCACTCATCGACCACCTGTTTATCTCTGACTTCCTCCAGTAAAGTAGACTCAACCTCTAACCTGGCAATCCTTCCTGGAATTACTTCAATCTGCTCTTTACACAAGTCTTCTATCAACTCTTTTTGCTTAGTGAGCCAAGACAAATAAGCTTTTCTACTCAAGGCATTGGCTACTACATTGGCCTTCCCCAGTTGATACTTGATCTCATACTCATAATCCTTAACCAGCTCTAACCACCTTCTCTGTCTCATATTCAGCTCCTTCTATGTGAAGAATACTTTAAACTCTTATGATCGGTGTAGATATTACTTTTGGCACCATAAAGGTAATGCCTTCAAATCTTTAGTGCGAAGACCATGGCCGCCAACTCTAAATCATGCGTAGGGTATCTCATCTCATACTCTTTCAATTGCTGAGAGGCATATGCTATTACCCTACCTAACTGCATTAATACAACACCAAGTCCTTGCAATGAGGCATCTATATAAATATCATAGTCTATACCCTCCTATGGTAACACTAACACGGGAGCTGTTGTTGATCTTGTAACGCCCCACTTGAGGTGTGTAGCTAATTTACGTTGCATTGCTTGAATCTTTATTGTTTTGCTCTTAATTGAGTTGTTATATTGTTAATATTGTTTGCTTGGTCCTTGGTTGAATGGATATTGTGAGTTGGTTGAGTGGTTGCCCTGAAATTTGTAAAGACTTGGCGAATTTTTGTGTTACAGACTTCGCCGGGGTGAAGAAGAAGCTTCACCACGGCGATTAAGTCCTGTAACCTACAGTGTAGGTTCTATAAGTTTTCGTTAGGGCAAAGAAAGATTCTTCGCCACAACGAAGGACTTAACAAAATGTGTATTGAGTTTCTAGAGAATTCCTTCTTTCGGGCACAATGACCGTTCTACCCCTAATTAGCAAGAAAAGTGGGGAGTGAAATGCAAGGAAATTGCATGAAAAATAGTTTAAATAGGGGTGCATTTGCAAAGAATTAAAAGGACAAAGGTGGAATTCCTAAGAAAGAGTAAGGGTAAAATGGGAACGAAGGTGTAAAATATGAGTAAATAAGGGTTAAGTCTTAGAAACCCTTTCATTCTTCTTATTCCACCGCCATACTCATTCACCATTTTCTCTCTACTTTCCATCCAATTCTTCAAGGATTTTAAAGGGCTTTTGAGTAGTTTTTTTTTTGGGTAGAGAGGTGATTTAAGGCATCCTAAGGTAAGGACCTTTATTCTAGATGTGAATTTAGCTATAAAGGTGTTAAGGTCTTATTGTGTTATGGTTTAAAAGTGTAGAGAAAAGCCATCTACCAAAGGAAAAGAGAGGTGCTAGTGGAATCACACCATCACAAGGTAAGTAAATCCAACTCAAGCTAAAGTTTAAGAAATCCTTGAGTAGAAATTTCTTTATGCATGTATGTATGATGATTGTTGAGAAATTAAGTAGATATATATGCCTACTTGTTGAGAAATTGAGTTGAGATGAGTATGCTTGTTGTGTTGTTGGATATATTTCCTTTATGGGAAGTGTTGATGTGCGATGAGTTTGAGATGAAGTTGGAGGAAATTGAGTAGATATATTGGGGAGTGTTTTTTCTATGATAGGAATTATATCCATAGAAGGGAGTTTCTTCCCAATTTGGATGGTTACAAAGAGAAAGAGAATTGTAGTTAGAGAAGAGTTTTTGTATGCACATGAGTTGTTTGATGAAATGCCTAAGAGAAGTTTGAGAATGAGTTATGAACATTAATTCTTGCAGCATTGCATAATGGCATTTCCTAAGTGCATTAATGAGCATGAACCATCCATATGCATTAATTGTGCATTTAGAAGTAGCTTGAGAAAGAGTAGAGAATTTCTACACTATGAGTATTAGCTTGAGAAAGAGTAGAGAACTGTGTGAATGAACTACTCTAAGAGTAGAGAGAATGAGAAAAACACTAAGAACGGGTTGGTGCTTTGTGATCTCCACCCAGTAGTTACTCAAAAGGGTTGATGCTTTATGATCTCCACCCAAAAGTTATGAAAAGCGGGTTGGTGCTTTGTGATCTCCACCCGGTAGTTACTCAAACGGGTTGGTGCTTTGTGATCTCCACCCGATAGTTACTCAAACAGGTTGGTGCTTTGTGATCTCCACCCGAAAGTCACGAAGAGTGGGATGGTGCTGTGTGAACTCCACCCAGCTGTGTCTCCGGTAAGATGAGGCCGTGACATATAGCAGCAGTTAAGTAAAGAGAGTTGTGTGAAAGATGAGAATTGTAAGGAAAGAATTAGAGAGAGTTACGGGGACAGTTGAATAGAGGATTTACTTACTGAGCATTATGTCATGCTCACCCCTTTGTTTTTCTTTGTGGTTGCAGGATCTAGGTGAGAACGCGGTTGGATGGACATCGGCAAGCGAAGAGCAATAGCTACACTATCCACTATTTTAATACCATTTTGTAAATGATACTCTGTTTTGTATAAATAATGTTTATATGTAATAAAAGAAAATTTTGGGCCCATTTACTTTTGCTACTATACATATATTCTACTGGATATAATTCTACAAGTATCCTCGTATAAAGTAGTCATTACAAATCTCTTCTGCAACTCCTGAAAGCTCTCTTCACATGCTTCTGACCATACAAAAGGAGTTCTTTGTTTGGTAAGAGTTGTCAACGGTTTAGCCAACTGGGCGAACCCTGCTACAAATCGCCTATAGTAACCTGCTAGGCCTAGGAAACTTCTAATCTCTTTTACTGTCCTAGGCCTTTGCCATTCAAGGATTGACTGCGCTTTACTCGGATCCACTGAAATCCCTTCCTTACACACAATATGGCCTAGAAATATCACTTGGTCAAGCCAAAACTCACACTTATAAAATTTTGCATACAGCTTCTTTTCTCTCAGCTGTTGCAACACTATTCCCAAGTGTTCCTCATGCTCTTCTCTTGACTTAGAATAAATCAAGATATCATCAATAAAAACCTCTATAAACTGATCCAAATAATCATGGAACACCCGATTCATCAAGTCCATAAAAACTGTTGGGGCATTAGTCAAACCAAATGGCATTACTACAAATTCATAATGCCCATACCTTGTACGAAAGGCAGTCTTAGCCATATCTTGCTCAGCCACTCTTACCTGATGGTACCCTGACCTCAAATCAATTTTAGAAAACACTGCGACTCCTTTTAACTGATCAAACAAATCATCAATGCAAGGTAATGGGTAATTGTTCTTCACTGTCACTTTATTCAACTCTCTATAATCGATACACATCCATAGTGACCCATCTTTCTTCTTCACAAACAAAATTGGAGCTCCCCAGGGAGAATGACTTGGTCGAATAAAGCCTTTCTCCAAAAGCTCTTGGAATTGCTTCTTTAATTCCTGAAGCTCTGCTGGGGCCATTCGATAAGGGGCTTTAGATATTGGTGTTGTTCCTAATGCTAGTTCGATACTAAACTCAACCTCCCTTTCTGGGGGCAAACCCGGTAACTCTTCCGGAAATATAACTAGAAACTCTCGAACTACTAGTACCCTCTAAATCTCGGGCTGGGGAACATTACCACTCTGAACTACATGGGCAATATATCCCGAACACCCCTTTTTTAACATCTTTCTAGCCTTCACGCTACTAATCAACATGCTCAACTGATGGCCCTCTCCAAAACTAAATTTATCTCCAGTATCGAGATTAAATCTCGCTTTCTTCTTTCGACAATCAATCTCTATCCCATATCTCCCTAAGAAATCCATGCCCAATATCACATCAAAGTCGGGCATAATAAAAACTATTAGATCAACCATTAAATCTCTACCCTAGATCACTACAGACTCTACTGACAATATGTCTTGCATCAGAACACTAACCCCATCGGGTAACTCTATCTTAATAGGTTGAGTCACTCTCATAGGTTTCAAACCTAACCTCTCAATCATCCCATACAATGTAAAAGAATGAGTGGCTCCTGAATCAATTAAAGCATACAAAGGAACAGAATGAAATAATAACTGACCAGTAACAGCTAATGAACTGGCCTCTACTTCACCCTGTGCCACTGTAAACACTCTGGCATTCATAGTACCTCCAGAACTCTGTGCGGTGGTGGAAGAGGAGCTTTATAATCTCTCATCAAGTGCCCTGGATGTCGGCATCTATAACATACCCTCTGGTCTCTCATACACTCTCCTGAGTGATTCCTCCCACATTTAGGGCAAAGAGGAAACCCTTCCGTCCGGGGTCGCTTATTCTTCCACTCACTTCTGTTCTGTCTAAACTGAAACTTCTTCTTCTGATTCTTCATTTCTTTAACTTTCACACCCTCGAATTTCTCTTTCTACGAGGCGGTGGGTGGCTCACTTGTTCCTCCTGTTGAAGAACCTACTAAGGGAATTTTGTTTTCAAAAATTTCCACCCTCATTGCTCTCCTCAAGGCCTCATTATAGGTTCGAAGGGGATCAGAACTAGTCATTATATCCTAAGCTATCTCTGGCTTCAACCCATGTACAAACTTATCTCTTCTCAATGCCGAAGTACTAACTATTCCGGGTGCAAACCTTGCAAGGGAGTTAAATTTCACTGAGTACTCCTTCACGGTACTAGATCCCTACTGCAAGCTAATAAATTCTTGGACCTTCTCATGAACTCGGTCCTCTGTTCTATATTCGGCCTCAAACTCTTGCCTGAACGCTTCCCAAGTCATCGTTGCCACATCATGAGTTTCTTCCATTAATTCCCACCAAATTCGGGCATTACCCCGAAATAAGAAACTCGCATACCGGATCTTCTCCCGGTCTATCATGGGCAATAAACCTGTTGTTCGCTTTACAGACCTAAACCATTCTTTGGCTATTATTGGGTCTGTAGTACCCTTAAACTCTGAGGGTTGATGTTGACTATAAAGACCATAAATTGGTTCAACTCTGTTCTGCACTGGGGGAGGTACCAGTTGTTCTCTTCCTACATTCGTAGCTGGTGGTACCTGCACAGGGGTTACAACTCTCCCTTGGGTTTCAGCCATAACTTGCTGTATAATCCCCCGAACTCTAGCTTCATCCAAGGGATGGGGCGTAGCTTCTGGTGGGTTAGAAGATTCTCCCTCATTCATCACACCTTTACCATGCTTTCGGGTACTACGCCTCATCTACAAAACAACATTTTATCAATTCGAGAAACACTTATAGTAAGGAAAGAATTAACTCACACAGCCGGTTATCAGACGTCGTGGTGATGAGAATAGTACACTGTCAAATCCCAAAATCTTAGCTCTGATACCAAAAAGGTAGTGACTGCTTTATACTAGGATACTCAGAAAAATATATCAAGTAGAATATATGTACATTAGCAAAAGTAAATGGGCCCCAAAATTTTATTTTATTACATATAAACATTATTTACACAAAACAGAATATCCTTTACAAAATGATATTAAAACAGTGGACAGTGTAGCTATTGCTCCTCGCTTGTCGACGCCCATCCGACTGCGCTTTCACCTAGATCCTGCAACCACAAAGAAAACAACAGGGTGAGCACAAAACAATGCTCAGTAAGTAAACCCTCTACTCGACTGTCCCCGTAATTCTTTCTCTTAATTCTTTCCTTACACTCTTTCTCATCTCAATTATTTTCTCTTTCACTCAGCTCTCTTAACTTCTGTTATATGTCACGGCCTCATCTTACCAGAGGCATGGTCGGGTGGAGTTCACACAGCACCAACCTACTTTTCATTGCTTTTGGGTGGAGATCACAAAGCACCAACCCTTTTTCATAACTATCGGGTGGAGATCACAAAGCACCAACCCGTTTTCATAACTATCGGGTGGAGATCACAAAGCACCAACCCGTTCTTAGTGCTCTTCTCATTCTCTCTACTCTTAGAGTAGTTCATTCACACAGTTCTCTACTCTTTCTCAAACTACTTCTCAAATGCACAATTAATGCATATGGATGGTTCATGTTCATTAATGCACTTAGGAAATGCCAATATGCAATGTTGCAAAAATTAAGGTTCACAACTCATGCTCATACTTCTCTTAGACATTTCATCAAACAACTAGTGTGCATACTTACACTCCACTTTATTTATAAGTCTATCCCTCTCTTGAATTATCCAAAATGGGAGAAAACTCCCTCACCAAGCTATAATCCCTGCCATAACTTAACACTTCCAAAAAGATTTCTTAGTCTCCTCCAATTTCATCACAAACTACGTTCTCCTCAGACATCACACTTCTCAATTAAAGTGTATTTAACAACCACAAAATAACTACTCATCTCAACACAAGTTCTCAATAACATAACATATATCATGCATAAATAAATCTCTATTCAAAGGATTTCTCAAATATCAACTTGGATTGGGATTTACTTACCTTGTGATGGTGTGATTCCACTAACACTTCTCTTTTCCTTTGGTAGATGTCTTTTCTCTACACCTTTAAACAATACACATTAAGACCTCAACACCTTTATAGGTAAATTTCACATCTAGAGCAAGGATTCTTACTGCCTTAGATCAATTCTCTACCAAGATCCAACTAAAAAACCCTCAAAAATCCTTGAAAGCTTGAAGGAAGAATTGAGAGGAAATTGAGAATGGAAGAGGCGATGGAAGAAGAGTCAATGAAGGGTTTACTAAACTTAACCGCTTTTTAGCTCAAATTATCTTTATTCATTCCCATTTTACCCTTGCTCTTCCTTAGGAATTCCATCCTTGTCCTTTAAATCATTACAATTACACCCCCACTCTAGCATATTTTTCATAAAATTCTCTCACATTTTACTCCCCACTTTTCCTGCTAATTAAGGGTAAAAAGGTCATTTTGCCTCTATGGAAGAATTCTCTAGAATCTCAATACACATTTTTTTTTTCAAGCCCTTCGCCCCAATGAAAACTTACAGAACCTACACCGTAGGTTGCAGGACTTCATCGCCACGGCGAAGCTTCTTATTCGCCCCGGCGAAGTCTGTAACACAAAAATTCGCTAAGTCTTTACAAATTTCAGGGCAACCACTCAACTAACTCACAATATCCCTTCAACCAAACAATAGTAACAATATAACAACTCAATTAAGAGCAAAACAATAAAGATTCAAGCAATGCAACGTAAATTAGTTACATACCTCAAGTGGGGCGTTACAATATGTATTTCATATGTTAAAAACACAAACTTAATCTTACATATGAACTGAATATGTTCTCCATCTTTGTGAGAAGACTTGCCACTTAGTGATTTTTAGGTCCATCATCTAATGTACATCGGTCCCCTTTGGAGAAACATGTATAGATTTCTCTATCTGGGTTGTTGCAAAGGTAGATTTTTTTAGTACCTCACTCACAATCCCAACCCTTTTATCTTTGAAATCGATGGATCAAATCACTAATGGGGTTATGTAAGAGTAGTTTCATTTTGACTTATGCTAAGACAATCAAAGGATGTTATCACATTCAACTCAAACATATTCTCAATATGCACATAAAACACATCATTTCAATCAATTTCTCATATAAATCAAGCACATAAGATGATGAATCATACCTGGTTCGCATCTATCATTCCAAGCTCTCTTCGAATACTATATAATCTTTCTTTATTGAAAGGCTTAGTGAAAATATTAGCCAATTGGTGATTAGTATCAACAAATTCAAGCACAATATCACCCTTGCTAACATGATCATGTAGGAAATGATATCTAATGTCTATATGCTTTGTTCTAGAATGATGCACAGGATTCTTAGACAAATTGATAGCACTTGTATTATCATATGAATAGGAATGTTGTGCAATTTGCAACAAAAATCTTCACGTTGTTGCTTCATCCAAAGAAGTTGTGCACAATAACTAGCCAATGACACATACTCAGCTTCCATGGTTGAAGTAGCAACAGAATTTTGTTTCTTTGAAAACCATGAAACTAACATGCTTTCTAAGAATTGACATGTTCCACTAGTGCTCTTCCTATCTACCCTACATCTTCCAAAATCAGCATCTGAATATCCTATTAGACTAAAAGATTATCCTTTTGGATACCATAAACCAATGTTTAGAGTTCCTTTCAAATACTTAAGAATTCTTCTGATAGCATTCAAATGAGATTCCTTAGGACATGATTGGAAACGTGAACACATGCATACACTAAACAATATGTCTAGCCTAGATGCAGTTAAATATAAAAGTGCACCTATCATGCCTCTATAAAACTTAGTATCAACACTTTTACCTCCCTCATTGGCGTTCAATTTGAGTGATGTACTCATGCGAGTAGGTTGATCTTTTGCCTCATTCATCTTGAATCGCTTAAGGAGATCATGAATGTACTTGGATTGATTCAATAAGATCCCTTCTTTTTGTTGCTTGATTTTGTAATCCGAGAAAGTAGTTAAGTTCCCCTATTATGCCTATGTAGAATTCATCTTGCATCATTTTAGAAAATTCCTTACAAAGGATTTTATTAGTAGCACGGAAGATGATATCATCAACATATATTTGAACTACCAAGATGTCATGCTTATGCCTTTTAGTAAACAAGGTAGTATCCACCTTTCCTTTTGAAAAACCATTGTTGAACAAGGAAACTACTCAATCTATCATACCAAGCTATAAGAGCTTGCTTTAAAACATAAAGTGCTTTTGAGAGTTTAAAAACATGTTTGGGAAAATCAAGGTTTTCAAATCCTGGTGGTTGTTTCACATAAACCTCTTCTTGTATGAAACCATTTAGAAATGCACTTTTAACATCCATTTGAAAAAGCTTGAAATTTAAATGGCATGCATAAGCAAATAACATTCTAATAGCTTCTAATCTAGCAACGAAGGCATAGGTTTCATCGAAATCAATACCTTTATCTTGAGTGTAGCCTTGGGCAACTAACATTGCATTGTTTCTTACCACTATACCTTGCTCATCCATCTTGTTTCGGAATACCCATTTGGTGCCAATGATTGGATGATAGGTCTTGGTACAAACACTCTCACATTGCTTCTCGCAAGTTGATTTAGCTCTTCTTGCATTACATGAACCTAACTTTCATCACTAAGTGCTTCATCCACTTTCTTAGGTTCAACTTGAGACAAGAATGCTACGAATTGGCTTGTATTCCTCATTGAAGCTCTTGTTCTTACTCCTTGAGTGGGATCACCAATGATTTGTGCATCTTTCACTTCATCTCTCGCTCTTGGAAAAGAAATATCCCTTGTTGCTTCTTGAGATTCTATGAAGGTGTTATCTTTATTTTCAACCTCTTCTTGATGTTATTCTTTGTTGTGATTTGATGGAAATGCTTCATTATTGATTTATATTTCTTTCATCATCTCCTCAATCTCTTCTTCATTATTATTTCCTGCATTCTTAGAGGAAGATTCATCAAATAACATATGTATAGATTCTTCAACTAAGAGTGTTCTTTTGTTGCAGACTTTATACGCTTTCGAATGTGAAGAATAACCTAGGAAAGTTGCCTCATCTGATTTGTCATCAAATTTTCCAAAGTTATACTTACCATTATTAAGCACAAATCATTTGCAACCAAAGGGATGAAAATATGCAATATTTGGCTTTTTCCCTTTGAATAAATCATAGGGAGTATTCTTGAGGATTGGCCTAATCAAAGCTCTATTAATGATATAGCAAGAAGTATTAACTGCTTCAACCCAAAAATATCTAGTATGTCACGCTCACATAAGATGATCCTAGCCATTTCTACTAAAACTCCATTTCTCCTCTCAACAATGCCATACTCATTGCAATATGATTGAAACAATGTGATTTCAAATCCTTTTCCCTGATCACTTCTAATGCATGTAATTACATAGCCTAATTGGTTTTGCAATTTTCTAATCAATGGCAAGAATGATTTGAATGCATCATTTTTGTGTGCAAGAAACAATACTCATGTAAAACGTGAGTAATAATCAATAATTACAAAACAATAATGCTTACCTCATAGACTAGCTGTCCTTGTGGGACCACACAAAACCATATGCAGCAATTATAAAGGTCCAGAGGTTGAAACAACATTCTTGGATTTAAAACACACTCTTGTTTGCTTGCCTTTAGCACATACATCATAGATATGATCTCTTTTAAAAACAAGCTTAGGCAAACCATGCACTAATTTCTTTTTAGAAAGCTTTGCAATGACATCCATGCTTGCATGACCTAGTCTTCTATGCCAAAGCCAACTATCATCATCTTTTGTAGACATAAGACAAAGATCTTTGGATGCGATGTTACACAAATCAACAATGTAAACATTTGAGTGTCTATAACCTATGAATGCAATTGTATTTGTTTAAGAGTCAACAACTTCATAACAAATAGATTGCAAAATAATTTTAAAACCTTTGTCACTCAATTGACTAATGCTTAACAAATTATGCTTTAATCCATCAACAAGCAACACATCATTTATGGTTATAGACTTGTTACCAATAAAACCAATGCCAATGATCTTTCCTTTTGAGTTGTCATCGAAAGTGACAGTTCTCCATTCTTTGGCTTTAATTAGGTGAACAAGCTCTTGTTCTCGTCATATGTCTTAAGCATCCGCTATCAAGGAACCATTTGTTTGGTCCAAATTTCATTACTTTAAGACACACCTCGGATTCAGAGTCTCCTTCCAAATCATCTTCCTTGGCCATGAAACAAAGGTTGGCTTGCTCTTTATTTGACTCATCTTCATCACTTGAGTCATCACTTCCACTCCATGTGGCAGCAATAACCTTTTTCTTGTAGAATTTGTCATTTTTTCCTTCTTCCATTTGGCTTGAGGACAATCTTGATGGATATGACCAGGCTTTTTACATCCATGGCAAATTATTTCCGATTTGCCCTTATCATCTTCATTTCTTAGTTTAAACCGTTGGAATTGATTTCCTTTGAATCATTTGTTCCTTCCAAGAAACTTTGTGAATCTCTTTACTAAGAAGTAAATTTCATCTTCTTCCATAGAAGAATCATCACCTTCTTCTTCTTCATCCACAGTTTTGAGGGCAATCTCCCTATCTAGTATGATCTCCTAATCTTTTGGCTTTCTTTTCATCTCAAATGTTAATAAGCTACCAATGAGCTCATCCATTTTCATCTTGGTGAGATCGTTATACTCTTCAATCATAGTCACCTGCATTGTCCAACTTTCTGGCAATAAATGAAGGATTTTCTTTACAAGTTCAAGAGTCGCGAAACACTTTCCAAGACCTTTGAGATCATTTATCAAGTTGGAGAATCTCTTGTACATGTTGGTGATGCTTTCTCTAGTTTTCATCTCAAACAACTCATATTCATGGAATAGCATCTCAATCGTTGATTCCTTCACTTGACTTGTTCCTTCATGAGTGGTTTGAAGAATCTCTCAAGCATCTTTGGTCATTTCACATGCCAAAACTCTTCCAAACTCTGTAGAATCAAGAGAGCAAAACAAAATGTTAAGTGCTTTATCATCTAAGCTCAAATTCTTTCCATCATCATTGGTATAATGTTTTTCCTCTTTAGGAAGACCTGTTGAGTTGTTCATGGGAATGAAGTTCCCTTGCTCTACTATTTTTCGCAAGTTAAAATCAATAGATCTAATATGGAGTCTCATTCTAATTCTCTATTGTGTGTAGTTTGTATGACAAAACAATGGGGGTCTAGCAGTACAATGACCCTCACTAAACAATGGTGTAGATGAACTAGCCATGTAGATCAATTAACTCTTGAAACCGTTAGGTTTTCAACACAAGTTAGGTTTTCAACACAAGAGCCCAAGCTCTTATACCAATTGTCAAACCCTAAATATGGCTAAATATTCCTTGGGGGTAGAGGGAGGTGAGGAATAGAAATCAATAAAAATATTCGCAGAATAAAACTTATCAATACAAGTAAAAGTAAATGAGAAGTTTATCAAACAATGTTCAATAAAAAAACTCAACAACCAAGAATGATAGAGTGAATGTTAATGCAAAAGAGCAACAAATATACACAAGAGATAACAATAAATGTAAACAACTTATCTGCAATAAATATGAGCAATAAATAAACAAGTATAATGAGTTGAGAGAGAGAGAGAGAGAGAAATGCTCAGTGATTTATAGTGGTTTGGAGCTATATCCATAAGCCTCCTACATCCCCCTTTTCAAGGCAACTCCTTGAAGTTCCACTAGAATCAGGTTACGCCAATAAAATAGTTTTCACAAGGATTTCACCTCACACACTTAGATTTACAGGATTTCACCAACAATGAATGATTCAAAGTTGTTTGTAACTAATTGCCTCTTTAATGTAAGCTTATACATAGAATGAGTACAAGTGAAATCTCAAAAGATTACAAAATGGGTACAAGTGAGAGTATTGAATTTGGATCTTGAGCTCTAAAGATTATATGAGAATGTATTATGATTTTGTATGACTCTTCTCTCTCATATTACCCAAAAACGTCAAGCTTTTATAGCCCAAAAAGGATTAGTCATCGTAGCATTTAATGCAGATCTGATAAAGTCTGCAGAACCCAGAGTAAAGGTTGTTCCATAATCGCAAACAATCGTTCCTGACACAACGGTCATATTTTTCAGATATAGGTTAATTGGAATGCACATTCCACCACTCCATATGATCGTGCAAGACAACGTGCGATCATTCCTCCACATGGAATGGTCACACCCAAATGCTCTTCCAAATCCACTTGATTTTCCAGAAGCATGAACGACTTCTTGGAACAGTGTCGTGCAAAACTTCTTCAGGTACGAGTGATCGTTCCACCACAAGGAATGATCGTTCCAAATTTTAACTTTGAGTTTTGACTTTGACCTTTGAAATGAAGTCAAGAGCATAAAGGATATGAATTTGAATTATTTTGACTTTGGCACATGTGCAAGTTGGTCATGCAAGTGCCTTTGACTTTGGTAGAATGATGAACAACTATGAGGAAGGATGTCGTGCAAAGCTGGACGATCATCTAGGCAACTTTCTTCTATTGCAATGATCGTTCCTTGATCGCGCACGATCGTGCCAATGCAAAAATTTGCTTGTGCACTGTCATACTATAATTTCTCATTAGGCAAGTATTCACTGAGTATCCTATAGTGAGAATCCAGAGAATTGCTAGCTTAAAAAGGGTGTTCGTCTAAAATTTTTATCCTTAATCCAGTTATAATATACTATTACACAATGACTATTTCTCACATATATAAAAATAATAAGAATCATTTTCTAATGAACCGGAAAGCGTGAAGATGTTCTCTAAATATTATTACTACCAAAAATACATACATAAATCCACATTATTTCCTTCATTGAGACAGTGTGTGCAACCCTTTCGCCAACTTGACATCTTCCAACTGCTACAATCTAATACCTACAAAAATAAAGAAAGCAACGGGGTGAGCTATAAATGCTCAATAAATAAATCAAATCTAACTATGCTCTTACTCCACTGTCCCTGTTTTCGCTGTACTGCTTCTAAATTTATGCTTGCTTTCTCTCTTTATTCTCAGGCGTACTACTTAGCAGTCTTCTATTTTTCTCAAATCTTTCTAAATCTTTCTAGTGTTGTGCTATTCTTTATCATTTTATTTCTCTTCTCTGCTAGATTATATCAATCTGTTTCTTTCTCTACTCAACAAATCGCTAAGTTTCCTTGCTATGTGTCATGTTTCTAATTTCTATTCTTTTCTAGCATATATCTAATTTATGTTCCTTTCTTGTATATCTCTAATTTCTTTTCTATTCTCGTAGGCTTCTATTTTCTTTTCTTCTCTATTTTCATGGGCTTTTATTTTCTTTTCTTCTCTATTTTTATGGGCTTCTATTTTTTTTTTTTCTTGGCTAGTCAAACTCGCAATAATAAAATAAACTCTTTAATCTATGCATAAGTGCATAAGATGCAATGCATATAAACTGTCTGATGCATATGCAAATGATCATATTTGTATTCTTTCTGAAAATTATTTTCCAATTCTTTCTGAAATTCTTTTCCTTTCTTTCTGAAATTCTTTCTGTTTTCTATTTCTTATTCTATTTTTCTTTCTTTTTCTCTTTCTATAATCTGTTCTGGTTTGTCGATCGGACTAGACTGAGGCATGATTTGGAACCCTGGCCGTGTGAGCGTATTCTGAAATTCTTTCTGGGTACAATCCTCATCCACATGCACTTTTAGCAGATTGTACAATTCTGTTTTCTATTCTGAGGCCGCTCACTGATGGCGGCGTGCATGTGGGAAACTTCTGCATCTTCGTCACCACTAACTAACGCAGCGAATGCTCACAGGTTCCCCATCACAACAGCTCTCTGAAAACATGCTCTGTAAATCTGAAAAATAACTAGCTAGATATTTTCCAATAATTTTAAAGTTTCTGAAATACATGCTATGCTATGTCATGTATTTATATGCTGTCTATGCATGATCCCAAAATATGTGTCTGGCTCTGGCATGTATTCTATTAATTCGAATTCTTTTATTTCTATATTTTTCTAGAAAGCCCAAAGTTCTATTCTAGTAATACGCTTAACTTAAACATTTTCTATTTTATTCTTCATTTCTGAATTCTATGCATCGTGTGTACGTACGTGATTCTATAATTTCTATGTAATTATGTAATTCTTCAATTCTATCATGCTATGTAAAATGTACACGTACACAATTACATTATCTCTCACAAATTCTACTCTTCTATAATTCTATTAGTGAGATATTAAAACGACACAATTTAACTAGGGAATGAATTCTACATTTTGGGCAATCTAATTTCTTCTATAAAAATCTATGCCACAACTTAGGTATTAAGTCTACTAACTTGCCCAATTATGCTACTAGATTTTCACAAATATATATTTATATCACATAACCATGTCATTAAACTACTCACTAATATTTTCTAATGTTACAAACATGTCTTGTACAACTTTCTAAATACAAATTTTAATGCCATAAATTTGCATTCTCTTAACATGACCATCAAAATTGTTATACATGCCCTTCTTTCTTCTTTTATTTTGGCTATATTCTATACAATAACCTATATTGCCATATTAATCATTGTAAATACAATCTAACATATAGCACAACATATATACTTTGGCTAAATTCT